>NC_138198.1:51037968-51290468 GCF_964194105.1 Spermophilus citellus | reverse complement strand
ACAAAATTAAAGTTCAAGTTAATCAAAATATTGCTTGACAAAGCAAATAATTGAATTGCACTTGCAGTGCACTGTGGTAGACAGTAATTAACATGCAGCATCTTCAACATTTGAGTACAACTTCCAATTTCCATTTTAACATCATAGAATGCTGTCTACACATTTTTTAATGGTGCCCATGATAATAATATATTCTCTTTTTAATCATATTCCACGTTGCAAGAAATGAAGCTTGCAATTTTCCCAGGTGCTTACCAAATTACTACTGCAAGCTAATTCTCATCCCCCAAGTTAAGAGTTTCAACACAGTGCACATTAACAGGCTGCTTATGGGCTTCCTGTGAAACAGAAGGTGAGTTAATACGGGCCTCAATTATCTCCAGTTTGTGCATTTATAGCACCCTGTGGGCAGCAGGAAGAGAGCTGTAAACGTACTTATCCTGCTTTTTTAATGGTCTACTATATTACAGTACAGAAAGACTGAGAAGAGTGAAAGGAAGTAGACAGTAAAGAAAAAAGAAGAAAGGTAATAAAGAAGGAAACAGAAAAAAATGTGAATGAGGAATCAATAGGAAATGCAAATTAAAAAGCGTTGATTTAAAATTTTCAATTCAATTTATACCTATAGCTATCCATATACACATGAATGAAATACACAAATTTTATTTTTTGCATATTTATTTTGTGGTAATGACAGAGTGTTAAAGGATGTCTCCATATGCCCTTAAAAGCTACAAATCAAATCACAAGAGGAAGTAGTCACAGTATCCACTAGGAAATAGACCTTGGAACTCTATTTGTACAAGCAAATATATCAATGATATAAGCTCAAGACAAATTGGTTGCAACATGGAATTTGAGCTTACACATTATAGATCCAAAATATTTAAAATGTTGCCCCCTGGAGGTGTGTGTACCAGTGATGAATTTTAAGTTCTATGAGATCATGAAATTACAAATTAGAAAGAACTTTGAGTCTATTTTTTCTTCTGGAACTCAATATTTAGGGACCTTACTGATACAGTGAGGTTTCAAAACTATGTGGAGAGAACAGTAATGTAATTAACGCTTGTTTTTAAGATAGGATAGAAAAAATAAGAGGAGGTAGAAAGGAGACAAACAGGGAAGTGCAGAGGAACTGTGACTTTAAATCTAAAATTCAGTGAGTGCCTTCACCTTCTCCCCCACCCGCCCTGTTGTCCTCCAGGCTTACATTCTTTAAAGTCCAGTAAACCTTGGAGTACTATAAATCCAGTTAATTGGTGCCTATATACTTTGTTGGTTTACAAAACGTATTTTTAGAGTGATTAGAGGAAGCCTAGATAGAGAGACTATTAAAGACCAGAGGTGGGTACAGTCCAAGTGCTACATATTAACCAGGTAGCATCCACTTAAAGATCCTGAGTGAAACAGCCAAGACCTGCTCTACTCCCCAATCACAGGGGCTGAGCTCAGGAGCCTGGGGCCACCCTTTGCTCTCGTGGTGTTCACCAATCACAAGGTTTCCTTTATTTCATTTTATTGCATTTTTTTGCATTCTTAATTTATTCTAATTAGTTATACATGGTAGTAGAATGTGTTTTGACATATTATACATATATGTCTAATCAAAAGTACTTCTATTCTTTCCTAACCCCCACCCTTTGTGAATTAGCATCTGCATATCAGAGAAAACATTCTGCTTTTGCTTTACAAAGTTTCCTTTAAAAGAAGAAACCTGAGCCCCAAAGCACCTCTCTGAACTCCTACACTGCCTCTCCCTCTGTGTGCGAATTCTGCTCTGTGGTTAGCTTTCCCAAATGAAAAGTAAAGCTCTGCTTTCCACACTAAAGCTCTGCTGTGTCTTTTTGGAAACAACACACAATTCTTTTCTGTGCTAAAAGTCAAAAACCTGACGGGGCTGAGTTCAGGTCTCTTTTTCCCTTCTGGGCACCCATTGGGACTTCATTTGGTGACATTTTGATTATTCTTCTGTGTTTACTATGCAGTAAGTAGGAAATAAAAATTAAATATGATTTACGAAGCTAAACACATTTTTTTTCAGTGCTGCTAGGCAAGTGCTCTACCACTGAGCTACAGCCCCAGTTCAAGTAAACACATTCTTAATGCTAATTTTTAGGAACCTAACAATAAAATCAGTATACAAAAGAATTTCTACACTAAAAAAAATAAAAAAGAATACATATAAAACTTTTGATAGCATCATTTAAATGTTATCATCCCAATACTAACCATACTAAAAAGGTGGTTAAAAATGTTTGCTAAAATATCAATTTAAGTATAACTTTTAATTTTCACACTAACACTAGAAAACGTAAGAACTAAAGACATCACAAACCAAGAAAGGAGCATTTAAATTCCCTGCCCACAGAACTTGCATGGGCTCCTTTTCTTTCATATTCATTTAACTTAAACCAACACAATTTGAGAGACCATCTTCTCTTTTCTGCTGACTTAAGGGTACTGTCCGATTCCGACGTTGGACAGGGACAAGGCAAAACCACCCTCTCTATTTTTGCTGAAGCATTGAGCGCTTCTTATTCATTACCTTTGCAATCTACTGACCTGAGTGGCTCCCCAACATGGAATGAAAAGCAGGAATAAAGGGTAGTGTCCACTGTATAGGTGTGCCCAGGTGATTGGAGGCTATTGTACGTATTACCACCCAAAAGACATGGAGTCAAATCATCAAATGTACAACTGGTAGAATTTCCAGATTGACAAGGCCCTTCAAAGATGTCTCTGTCCCTATTGGCCCTGCCTTTCCAGTTTCCATGAGAGCTGAAAGATTATAATTTCTAAATCACAAAGATAAACAGTTACTCCCTTTTGAAAACCTTCCAGTGGCCACATGACATTTAACAGCAGACTTGCATCTTCTCCCAATACCTACACACACAGGTATGTTCTTGTATCCACCTCCCTTCCTAGACACTTCCTGTCACTGCCCCACACAGACCCTGCAGGCAGGCCACACTGAGTGTCACCCAGCACCGTCAACTTGGAATCCCACCTTAGCTCCTCCCTCTGTGTCTTCAGGAAAATCTCTGAGCCCTGAAAGCTGCCTGCCTCACCTTGGAGGCCACAGGCTTCTCCAACTGGCAAATTCTCAAGTGAGATGCAAGACCAGCCAAAATGCACCCTTCTTAGTAACGTATCCCTTGATGTAGTCTCAATGAAGTTATTTCTTCCCCTGTGTGACTTCTCCCACTGTGTGGGGTTCCTGAATTGTGCACCTCTCTCCAAAGCCATGGAGTGTGCCCTTGTTCTCTGTGTCCTAGACACAGACGTTCAGCAAGAATGAAAGTGAGCATGCACATCCGTGTGAGTGCTCTCTGGACGTTGTCAACCACTGAGGGGCCACTGTTGCCTGGGTCACATGAAACTAAAGTACTCTTCCTTCTACACATGTGTAGGCTTTAAACGTCCTGAATGCATCTCAATTGTTGCTAAAGTCATTGGTAATTGGAGAAGGGAGCCTCCACTACACCTATCCTGCAAGACAGCTGGGCTTCTGTGGGAAATTAACTATATCTACTCTGCGCACAGCTGTTTGCTTGCTTATCAAGGAAAAAAGGTGGGGCTGGGGCTGTACCTCAGTGGTAGAGTGCCTGTGTCGCAAGTGGGTGGCCCTGGGTTCAATCCTTCGCACCACATAAAAATAAATAGATAAAGACATTTAAAAAAAAAAGGAGGAAAGGGGATGAGAACAATAATTTAATCTGCAAATTCAAACTATTGCCTCGAGATAAGGAAAAATAGGCACTGGCCTACACAGTTGATAGAAATATTTCAAAACACAAATAAATATCAAAAGCAGAAATTTTTCGGCCTCTGTGAAAGACCATCATATTTCATGCTCCATAGAGAAAATCACTAACACTCCTTTATTAATGAAGAAACCTAAGAGTCATGCATTGACTTTGAGATGTAAATCAGATATCCAGTGTAGGATAACACACAATCTGACTCTAAAATTGTCTAAGGGAATAGCATTTTTTCAACTATTATTTAAAGCCTAATGCAGAGGTTCCCAAACATTCACAGTTCATAGTGTTTGCACATCCCAGCATCCCACCTCACCCTGATGGCCACCCTCAGCCAACATAAGTACAGATGTTTTAAATACTCGGTCTATATAAATCAACATTCATGCATATCTGAACAACTTAAAAAGCATAATATACCTGAATTTGAAAAAAATATGTTTCCTGCCTACATAATCACAGTTAAGACTAAAGGACTGTGAGTCCAATGGTAGCTGTTATGATTTAGACAGGGTAATCCTGCAACAGCTCCCATGTGAGACAATACAAAAAGGTGTGGAGGAGAAATGATTGGGTCATAGCCTTCACCTAATCAGTGAGTTAATCCCTGATGGGATTAACTAGGTGGTAACTGAGGCAGGTGGGGTATGGATGAAGGAAGCCCTTCACTGGGTCGTGGCTATGGGGTATAGATTTTGTATCTGGAGAGGGGCATTTCTCTGCTTCTTATCATCATGTGAGCTGCTTCCCTCTGCCACACTCTTCCTCCACGATGTTCAGCCTCACCTTGACCCCCAAGGAATGGAGTCTGCTGTCCCTGCATTGAAACCTCTGAAACCATGAGCCCATAAATGAACTTTTCCTCCCCTAAAATTGTTCTGGTCAGATCTTTTAGTCACAACAGCAAAAAAGCTGACTAAAATAGTCACACCACCACTTGAGTCTTGGGATCTGATTGGATGCCACCATTATGCTTCCTGTTCTACATGGAATTTCATGTGACACTTGCTTTTTGTCACAGTCATCACCGAAACCCATCTTGGCAAAGATATGAAACCATTGAAAAGAGAGATCATCTTAAATAGTGGGCCACCTTGAACTAATAATTGGCTGGTTCCCCGGATGTCGCTGGGTTTCTCTAAAACATTTAAAATGGCCTGTGTGCTGTGAGCTAGCTGCAGCACCCTGAGCTTTTTCACACAGTAGGGCAACACGAGGCCTATGATACTTTTTGCACACCAAATGCGTATGTAGCAAAAGAAGTATTTGTTGCATAATAAATTACACTAATTTTGAAAAATCACTACAGACTCCCCACTGGGCCCATTCATGAGGGAGAAGTACACTTTCCACTTGTATGATTTGAGGATTGATCATGTGAGTTATCCCTATATTTTTAAGTGTAAAATCGTAATTGAACACATAATTTCAGCTTCATAGCACATTGACTAAATATTATTTTTCATTTGCAATAAAATATTGAAAAATATATATGCCTATGCAAGTTTACACAAATCATATAAATGTTCACCGATTCATCCAACATGTGTTGAGTACCTATTATGCAATTGGTAAGAATTTTAAAGATTTTTTGCCTTTAAAAACACCTGTAGTAGAATTGATCTGCAAATGTTCAGTGTCCTTTATACAAAAAGGACATTAAAGTAACAGGAAAGTTTGATTATGAAAACAAATATTCCCTCTCTTTCAGACAATGAGAATGGCTTAATATTTCTCAATGTCCTATCATCTGAAATACCTACCATTATTCTTCACTCAAACCAATTCAATGCACCTGCCAAACTGAATCGGCTAATTTTATTTTAGGTATCAAAAATACATGGGAAAATGCACTCATTTAACTTACCTACCATATATTTGGTCTGTGTTTGTCATGAAGTTTCTTTGCCTTTCTTTATTTGTGTTAAGGCAATGCAGACATTTTGGAAAGAGACAAAATATAAAATTATATACAGTCTCTGACTTCCCTCCGCAAGCTCATTCTACTGAGCTGTTAACACAAAGCCCCTGATATAGTTGCATAGTATATACTTGAGGCAAAAGTTTTGCCTAACCTAAAATCATAGCAATAAAAAAAGAGGAATACAGAAATGTAATTCTCCTGTGACTCAATCACTTTCTTGTTTCTCTTCCCTCTGCCAAATTTACTATCTTTATATGTGAACTCATGTGACTTGCACCTCTGATAGAGTGTCATATATGCCAGGATTCTAACTATTGCTTTTCCTTAAAATCTTCAAGTAAATCTTTAAAAATGAAATCAAATTTAGGCTAAAACAAATCCTTGTGTTTTATTTCCAGCATTTATTCCTAATCTTTAACTACATCTTAAATTTTATCCCACATTTAAATAATTCTTCTATCTGCCCAAACACAACTCAAGACCAATATCAACAGAAAAACATAATGCTCCATCACCATTATGTCTTCAATTCTGGCTACATATAAGATAAATATATTAAAAATATATTTTATTGCTTTCAAAATTCAAAATTACCTCATGGCACTGAGGTGTGAACATTGAGAACCAGAAATTGCAGGAAAATAATGTAGATAATAAGGTGCCAATAAATTTGGAGGCACATATAGATTAAGCAAATAAGATATGTTTTTATATTTTAAGTTTCATTTCTAAACAAATCTGGGTGTAAGAGCTATGATTGGTGAATATAAAGAGAGCAAATTTCAGAGATGTGGAAGAATTGTTGCTTTGTAACTTACATAACCCAAAGAGCTGTGCTTTATGGCATATTTAAATCCTCTTTTTCCATACCTGTCTGACTATCCTGTGAACTTTAAAAGAAATAAAATCAATAAAACCTTAAAAGAAATAAAACAGAATCACTGTCCACAGGCGATCCTGGTCATTCTGTGACCCTTCTATTTACCTTGCTTCATCTGTGACAACATAATAATTTCCCATCGCATTTATGGTAAGACACATGATAAAATATAGAAATGAATGAAAAATATTGTATAAGGAATTTCTAGATGGAATGATTTTTCAGTTTCCGGGGAGATGGCAGCAGTAGTTCTTTGAAATAGAAATTTATAATGTCAGAAAGTTGTTTTTTTTTTTTTTTCTTTTCCTCACACTAGCTTTGCCATGGAGTGGCGGTAAGAAAACAAATTAAGAGTTTATGCCAAACTAGAAATACTTTTCAATGGTAACTATGTCACTTAGCTGTGCAAAAACATCAATCTACTTGTCAGTAAAAAAGCAAAACAAAATATTTTTTTAAATTACTTACCTCTTGATTCCTGTTTAAGGTGCTTATGTAATAATCACTAACTTCGAGGATCTGTACAGTATTTGGGAAACAATTACTTTGATAGGCAAATTCTTTCCTTTTAAAATGACTATGCAAGACTGATGCTCCTAGGTTTCTGCTCCTATGATTTTATGTACCATTGCCTCTCCATTGAATTGCTTGGTTTTCACTATGTTATTTACATACTTTGCATATAATTCTTCATTATCAGAAAAGAAAGAATCAGTCCTCATTATCAGAGTAAAACCAGGAAATTTCAATCATGATCTACACTCCAAATGATTCAAGAAGATGACAGGCCACCAGAAATATTTCCTAATATTAGAAACCTGGAAAAGCAGCCGTCCGGTTTGTCAGCAGAACTGCAGAGATGACTCTATCAATAATCCCTGGCACTGCTCTCTTCCCCGTTTGAGGCACTCATACTGCTGTGGATGACAGCCGCTATGACTTCATCATGATCCATGGGGACAGAAACTCATAACTGGCTTTCAGCACAGAGCCTTCCTATAAATGGTAATAACCATGCCAGTCAGCGTAGGGGGGATTATGGCAGGGCAGCAATGAACACCAAAGTTTGGGGAAAAGCAGTTTGACATAAAACCTAACAAAAACAAGCCCAGAAGGACAGTTCTTTAAATGCTAAAGGCAAGAAAGGAATGGGCATCTCTGAAGAACTCGCTTTGAATAGTTTGGAGATCATGTTCTCTTAGAATCCATCACTACTCATTTTAAAGTACTCGGAACAACTTCCCATTACCTTCCCTGCACATACACACATACATAATCTCCAAGAATGAGATGAAAAATAGCCTGAAAACATACCAACCAGCAGGATCTGAGGGCCTGCTGCTCAGGTATCCTGCTGACCAGTTGTGCTTGTCGTTAGTATTCTTCCTGCCCTCAGCATCTCTGAAGACAGGCTCCATGGGCTAATTCAGACTGGTGTGCCTGCGATGGTTTGTACCAGTTGTGAGAATGGATCATCACAAATTTAGGAATTCTATGAGTCAACCTGGCTTGGTGGCATACACTGTAATCCCAGCAGTTTAGGAAGTTGAGGCAGGAGGATGGCAAGTTGAAGGCCAGCCTCAGGAACTTAGCAAGGCCCTAAGCAATTCAGTGAGACCCTGAGTCTAATTCAAATATAAAAAAGGGCTAAGGATGAGGCTCAGTGGGTAAGTGCCCCTGGGTTCAATCCCTGGTACCAAAAAAGAAAAAGAAAAAAACTCTGTGAGCCAGTTTTTAAATGTAGGAATTATGAAAAAAATAAAATTATTTCAATATAAAATGTAATGAATTAGAGTAGAAAAGATAATGTGAAAAAATCATCACGTTAATATTTTCACTGCCTTTTGCTATTAAGTTGACTCCAGGTGTCATTCATGTTGTGTCTGTCAGCTGGGAGACGGGAGATGGGGAGCGCCTGTGCTTCTCCACCACTCTGTCCACAGAGTCCACCTGGGCCTGTCCTGGGGGAGGCCAGCCATTCTGGGAATGTTTACAGAAGGGAAACTGCTGCTCAAATCCTGCTCCCTCTGTCCTCCACAGATGGGTTCTCGAGAATTTACCAGCACGCCACTGGGCTAAGAAGTTTTGTATCATCGATTCCAGGGTTAGAATCTGCAAAGCCAGGTACTTATGCCTGCCACTCAACACTCCTACTGAAATGTGAATTTGTAATTTGACTACTCCTGCAGGTGCCATTCCAGATGAGACACAGTTTCCATCAGAACCTCAAGAGTGTTACTGAACTCAACTTAGCAACCAACTTTAAATCTGCTCATTCCAGGAACCCATAGCCTTTCACTCATGTGTCATTAACTCATTTTAAACTTTAAAACTTGAAAAGTAAAATATACAAAATCTAAAATAAAACTAGGCAAAATATTCAAGAAGTCTAAATTTTTTTTTTAAAAGCATTATGATTTCAAGTTGAAAATGATAGATATATCTACAGACATCCATTCAAAATGACTAAATGCTTTTTGTGTTTGGGGGGTATACTGAAGTAATATCTCTAAAAATTAAAAAATAAATTAGTTAATTAATTAATTAATGACCAGGGACTTAGGGAAAATGGAGGTGTTCTCCTGGGAGCCACTGACTGCTCAGTGATGGGGAAGAGAGGAATATGCTTCCAGTGCAGCTTTGCTACCTGAGTCCTGCTGTGGAGCTGTCTCCCTGGCCTCCCTGGAGAGGGAGGGCAGGCACAAGCACTCAAATCACCAGAAGACAAGACCCAAGCGCATCAGCCCTGTGGGTAGGAAGCACTGGAGGAGTTTCAGTGGGCAGGATGCTAACCCATGATGCAATCACATGATATGAAACAGAAATGGGAGCCTACTTGAATATCAAGTTGTAAACCTGCAGAGTTTAATAAACTTACTGCAAGTAAAGGTTAAAGGGCAATTTTCTCAAAAATTGAAAAATAATGTGAACTAGTATTTATGGATTGATAGTTGAATATCGCCTGAAGATACTATTTGCCTCAGCCTCAATTTCTAAGAAAAAGTCTGTCCACCCAACTACTATGACATCTACCTATTTTGAAATATCCTGAGAAGAATCACCTACTCTGTGATTTGCTAATTTTCACAGATAACTTATGTTTAATAAATTATCCTATACTAGAATTACATCCATGTATACTATGCAAATAGTCATCATTAAAGTATCTATTAGGCTTTCACAATTTTTTTTTTCTGTCAAGTGACCATTGTTCATAATTAAAAAGAAATTCAGATTAGAACAACAAAAATAAATACTTAGATTTTCAATATTTTTCCACAATTAAAAATACTAAAATTATTTTCTTTATAAGAATACAAAACCATTTAAGTTAATACTGGAGCTAGAAATATATTTTTCTGCTTATATAATTTCCACATTCTTTAAACATTGAATTTGCATACTGTAGATGTATACCTATGAAAGTTAAATGCATTGCATCTATACTGCTTGCTTGGCAGTTCTTACATTCAAATTGAAAAATGGTAGCAATTAAAAACATGTTTTCTCTTAATCCAAATGTTTTGGATAAGTAACAACTATGTGTAATATATATACATACATTTGTGTATATATATATGTGTGTGTGTGTGTGTGTTCATATATGTATAGCCATAAAAATAGGTAGTAACAATTATTGCTCGAATAGTCATACATTTTTTTTTGTTTAAATAAGCCCATACTTCATTACATCTTGAAGAACAAACTAGCTCCATGCCTAATCATATGACTTATTTTATGCCTTTCAAGCCAGGTACAATGGCACACACCTGTAACCCCAGCAGCTGAGGAGGCTGAAGCAGGAGAATTGCAAGTTCAAAGCCAGTCTAATTTAACTAAGCCCTAAGCAATTGAGCAAGACCTTGTCTCAAAATTTAAATAAAGGGCTGGGGATATGGCTCCATGGCCAAGTGCCCTTGCATTCAATCCCCATACAATAAATAAATAGATAGGTAGATAGGTAGGTAGGTAGGTAGGTAGATAGATAGATAGATAGATAAAACATTTCTTTCAAAATGTAAAGTTCAAGAAATCAGAATCCTTTGTTAACATCATACTAAGAAGATGAAGAAGGTAATTTCTTCCAAGTGTTATGGGGATTTTATGCTGTTTGTTGGTTGGTTTCTCATTCACACTTTCAAAGATTACTCACAAGCAGATGGAGAACCTGGTGGACAAAATTACCTAGGCTAAAGAGCCTCTAAAAGTTCTGTATAAAGCATATTCTTTTGTTATTTACTGTCCTGGAGAAGGAACTATAATATGAATAAATAAATGTATATAAATCTACTGAGTTTAACTTGTTGGCTCTTCTTTTAAAACTTGGTAAAAATGATATTGTCCATTCAGGTTCCCCAGGTGGATCTGAGAAAAGAACTCTCCCTCACCGTCATGTATTTGCTGCCATTTTTATTATAAAGATCATATATTTTTTATAAATGAATCTTGTATAAATTATGCCTATAGATAAAAAAAAATTTCTATAGGAACAAAAATTCCAAATTACATGTTAAAATGTCTTGTAAAAATTTATATTAATCTTCTGTTAGAAATGATTCTTTTCCATAATTAAAAGTTGCATTTTTTGAACTATGATTTCCCAGAAAATATATGCAGGCTTTAGGAAGATTATCAAGAATGAAGACTCTGTAACGCTAAAATAATAAAGAATCAGGATAGCAACAAGCTTATTACCCGCAGAAAACTCTTTGACTCTCAGTACAATTTATATTTCTTATTCACGTTGTATATTTCATTACAATAATAAAATGTAAAATGGTGACTCTGTTCTGTAAATCACAATTAAGAAACATCTGAGAAGGCTGGGGCTGTGGCTCAGTGGTAGAGTGCGTGTGTGAGGCACTGGGCTGGATTCTCAGCACCACATAAAACTAAATAAAGTGAAGATATTGTGTCCATTTACAAATAAAAATATTTTTTAAAAAGAAACATCCTAGGTTAAATAATATTAAGGCAAACAATATTTTCAACAGAATCCTACAGATTCCATACCTAGATTAGAGTAGTAACCAAGGAAGGTAGCCAGAATCTAAAAAGAGTGATCTTTACCCCTTTCGCCCCTATTGAATGAAATAAGAGGAGAAACTGAAGAGCAGAGGTGTGAACAAAGAGCTTTCCCCTCCATTTCCATCTTCAGCTTCATTTCAATCACATTGTGAACAAATATAAAGTTATGTTTCCCTTATCCTGAATAGAACAGTTTAAATTCTGTGATTTAATGAAGCTAAAAAGATCAATGTACAATCTACTGTCTTCAATTAGCTTTGAAATTCCAAGAGTAATTTCTTGGATGTGAATATGCCCAGAGGCAGGTAGTCAGAGTTAGGAACAGATGATTGACAATCGAGACATTGTTATGTAATTACAAGATCAATGCACTCATTTTTGCTTGAGTTTTTTTTTTTTGCTTTAAATCAGTATTTCATTTCCTTTTATGTTCTGAAGTCTTATGTATACTTGAATGTCCATAATTATGCTTAAAAATTTGCCTGAAATTGTCTAAGAATGCTTAATATTTCTGCACTTCCAATAAATATGCGCATAAAATCTGGTTCCTTTCAGTTACCAAAAAAAAAGAAAATTAAAAAATAATTCACTAATAATAATTCAATAATTTTCCATTTATGCATAAAATTAAACCATAGGAAACCAATATCTGCATTCACTGAATGAGTAAAAGAGATTTAGAAACACTCTTCTTAATTTGATACCCAAATTTTTATTTTTTGAAAGATTTCATAGTTTTATTTGAATTATGAATGAAGTGGTATAAATGTGTTTATGTAGAGATTAGTACATTAATATAGATGAAAATTATTAATGGATGCAGACATCCATTCTGTCAGGGGTAGAAAACTGAGTTCCTTAAAATACATTTGATAACTGCTAAATGTCAAACAAATGTGAATCCTTGAGTCCTTGATTTTATTAAATCATCTTATCTTGTAATCTTGCTCAGGAAGTTTCCCTGCTATCTATTGTTTCTCCCTGAACAATTGCACATAGAAATTCAGTGACCACTTAGATACCTACATGCTTAGAAGCAGTGATAAAGCAATAGCAACACAGAGACCAAGCCATCAAAACTTGACCTTCTAAATACCATCCCTTACTAATAGGAAAAAAGAACCTTTGTGAAAATGACTCATTCCAGAGCTGACATAAACAAACAATCACACAAAGCATCCAAGAGCAAAATCCTGGTGCAAGGTGGGGGGGTGCACAGAGAATGAAGGTAATGTGTGAAATTAAGGCCCATAGCCAGCTCCTCTCCATAACTTAGCATGTAAGCATCCAAGTATAAAAATAATAACACAATCCAGGAATAAATGAAAACCTACAAATCTATGTTGACATACATAAGAAGATTGATGCTTCTATTAGTAACAGAATATTAACAGAGATGCAAATCACTCCCCTTTAAATACTTATTAAATTGCAAAGGGAGAAAGAGTAAGAATACACTAGGAAGCCACCTAAATATCACCTTGATCAAGCCATCAAAGAGGTGTCAACCAGGAATGGGAGGAAAGGAGTCCTACCATCAGAAGAACTGCATCACTTCTGTGACTTTCCTATTGACACCAGATTCTGACCAGGAGAAGGCATCTGAAAAAGCCAGGTGGAAATACATTCCAGAAAAAAGCTGGT
Source organism: Spermophilus citellus (assembly GCF_964194105.1). Taxonomy (NCBI): domain Eukaryota; kingdom Metazoa; phylum Chordata; class Mammalia; order Rodentia; family Sciuridae; genus Spermophilus; species Spermophilus citellus. Next base: position 51,277,225 of record NC_138198.1, on the reverse strand, counting down.
GTCCAGTCTGCAAATGTCAAGGTCATGAGGGTCAGGGCAGCTGAAGAAACCTCCGACTCCAAGGAAGCAAGAAAGCAAGGCAAGTGAATGCAGCACCTGATATGAACTTGTTCCCTTGCCTAAGATATTCCTGGGAGCAGGTCATGTGACCCCACAGTCCCAGCTACTCCAGCTTTTGAGGCCAGAGCATTGCTTGAACCAGGAGTGTGAGACCAGCCTGGGCAACCTAGAGAGAAGTGTCTCAAGAAAAAAACAAAACAAAACAAAGGCAATATTGGCATCACAGTGAGTCTAAGTTAGTTTTCTAATTTTCATGACTACACTCTGGTTCAATAATAAAATATCCCTGTCTGTAGCAAATATATGACACAATGTTTGGGAGTAAGGGCATCAGGTTGGCAAATCACTCTCATATGGTTCAGGGTAGCATTTAACAATTATTAACTTTGGCATGTGAAAATAAAAGTGCAGATGAGAGGAGCTGAGAGAGGTCAGGGAGAAGAGTAGAAAGGAGGAGGAGGAGGAGCACTAACATTATTAAACAGAAGAATCCAGGAACTGAGATCCTGAATGAGGCACCTAGGAACACGGCTCTGGTTGAAACTGAATAGGGGAACTAAACCAGAACCACTGCCATCGGGCATCACTGGGTTTACATGATAAAGTCACCAGTCCCTTCTTCTGACTTCCTCTTTCAATATTAATGTTTACCTAGGAAGTCTAAAGTTGAGAAAAGATATTAGCAACCTAAGGATGTCATTTAGAAATGTTAAGTTTCCTAACAGAAAAATAAAAAGAGTCCATTTAAAAAATTTGAGAACAAAATTATGTCATTTGAAAGAAAATTGAAGGAACTGACTGGAGAGCATTATATGAAAGAAAATAAGCAAGATTAAAACAACAAGTGCTCTATCAAGCTACAGAGGAAAAAGGAGGAAAAGCAACCTCATGAAAATAGAAGGGAGAGCAGAGCATTGGGAGGGAGGAGAGAGGGCGGAGGAGGTTCTGAGTGAAATTGACTTAATTATGTCATGTGTATATGCCAATGTGCCAGAATGAAATCCACCATTCTGCATAATTAGTATCCACCAATAATTGTTCTAAAAATGTGATTGCTTTGGGGAAAATCAGAGATTATAGCAGAACTAATTCAAGTTGTTTTTATTATACTCTCTTGTCTTTGTTTTTAAGTATGTCTAGAAAGAGTAGTTCATCATGGTGTTGCTTAGAATGGTACAACAAGCCAATCCACATTATGGTATCTTCATAGGTGATGAATGGATAAAGAAATATTGATAAAGAAACACACACACATCACAGTGGAGTTTTATACAGCTATGAAGAAATGAAGAATGAAATGATGGTATTTGCAAAAACTGGAGAACATCATGCTAAATGATATAAGCCCTACTCAGAAAATCAAAGGTTCAATATTTTCTCTCATATGAAGAAACTAGAGAAATAAAAGGAATAAAAGGGGGGACTTCGTGAAAATAGAAGCAGGATCAGTAGAGTCAAAATGAGGGCCCACTAGCAAGGGAGAAGCAGAGGCTCAGGAAGGACTGGGACTAGGTCTGCCCACATTATGCTGTGGGAGTCTATGAGTCGAGCATGATGCCTTCCAACTTAACGTCCAGCTGGAACGCAGCAATCAAAAATCAATAAAAGGAAGGCCAATAGAGCAGATCAAGGAAATCAGGTGGAGGGTGAAGGGGAGGGAAGGGAGAATGATGGGAACTGAAATGGAAAACACTATGTTACATGCATTTATGAATAGGTCAAAAGTAATCTCACTATTATAGCTACAATTTACTAACAATAATAACAGACATATAAATAAAGGTTTGCAAAGAAAATTTGTTTGATTAAAAAATCTGTTTGAAAAGCAATTGTTTGGGGTATTTTGGAGTTTATTTTTTGTAGTTTCTTTGTACCACAGTTACATAAAATATACAATAAAATTCTATTTTTTTGATGTTTTCATGTAACAATCTGTGCACATGATCATATACATTGTTTAAAGAAGGTAGAATTAATATGGAGGTTTCCAAAAAATTAAAAATAGACCTACCATGTGATCTAGCAACTCCACTACTGGTTATGTATCCAGGAGAAATGAATCATATATCAAGGAGACATCTACATCCTCTGTTTCTTGCAGCACAATTCCCAATGAGGAAGAAATGGAGTAACTCAGGTGCCCATCAATGGATCTGTGAATAAAGAAAAAGAAATTACACACACACACACACACACACACACACACACACAGAGGGATACTATTTAGCCATAAAAATGAATAAAATTCTATGTATTGCAATAACATGGATGAGCCTGGAGGATGTTACCCCCCAATCTCACTCATATGTCAATCAAAAAGAGTTGGACTCATACTAAATTACAGTTAGAAGAAATGTGTTGCTGTATTCCATAGTAGGGTGACTACAGATAATGAAAATATAGTGTAAGTTTCAACAAAAGTGGAAGAAAGGACTTTGAATATTTTCACCAAAGATCATTTGAGGAAATAAATACTCTTACCCTTATTTGAACATTAGACATATATAAACAATATAGAAGAAAATGGAAACATCATATGGTACTCCTAAGAATATAGACAATTTTGTGTTTTTATGCATCAGTTAAAATAAATTTAATTTGATTTTTAAAAAAGGAAGCTGGGCATGGTGTTCACACCTATAATCCAAGCTACATGGGAAGAAAACTTGAGCCCAGGAGTTCCAAACCAGCTGGAGCTACATAGGGACATCCCATGTTAAAATTAAAAAAAAAAGAAAAGAAAAGAAAAAAAGCAATGAAGGAATGTGAAAACTAAAAACAACAACAACAACAACAAAAAAAAAAAAACAGAGAGCCAGAGATTGAGAGAGAGAGAGAGAGAGAGAGAGAGAGAGAGAGAGAGATTGTAAAGCACAATGATTATAGCTTAAGAAGATATCTTGTATCATTAAAAAAATGCTGAGAATGGATGTTGAATTCCCACCATAAAAATGATAATTGTGTGAGGTAGAGCAAACAGTAATTACCCCAGTTCAGCCACTCCACCATGTACATGTAGTTCAGAGCATCACACTGTTTATGATAAATACATACAGCTTTATCTGTCAATTTAAAAATAAATAAATTTGAAAAAAATATTCTTAATTTTTAATAAGTAATTTCTTTTCTTTGTTCTTTAAGATTTGGATTCTATCTCAAAAATGTGGAAATGGAGAGAATTCTGTGACATCAGATGTATGGTCAAAGTTGACTCCTGGGATAGGAACCTTGCCTTACTTCCAATACTCAAATGCATCTCAGTAGCAAATGTTAACCAAACGCTGCAGCTCAGTCAGGGGGAGCAGGCAAGGCCTGATGAGCCGTCATGTCCAGCACTAATGAGCCAGGTGTGCTGGCAGCAATGGGGTAGCCAGGCAGGATGCATTCCCCACCCTCACCCAGTAAGTCTGTCTAAATCATGACACTACTTTTCAACACTGCTCTGTCAAAGGGAGCCAGCTGTCAGACTTCAACAGAGGGGTTCACAGTTTAAAATCTAAAACACTTTTAAATTGTGACTAGAAAGTCATTAGGCAATTCACTCTTCAGCAAGTCAAAGCTAAAGCCTACTTCTGGCCATCAAGGAAGACACTGAAACAAGATGCAAAGCCCAGGACAGAGAGCACAGCAGGCTGAGAATGGCTGGGGGTGGCAGGAGACCAAGGAGGAGCCTCAACCATTCCTGTGGCTACTCTGCCTCAGGCTTATCCCAAATTGTAATGAGAGCACTTGGAGTCTGATGCCAGACCTCAGCACAGCTTCTGATTTTCTAAACACCTGTTTATGACACACAAGGTGTGGACCTCACTGCAATGCATGGAGGCAATCTCTGTAAACTCTGGTATGTTATTGAATTATTTTCATAAAGTCTCAAGTCACAGGATCCCTTGTAGAATTGTGAGTGAGCATAGGAGGAGACCAAGCTTGGTAGAGCACTGCCATTCCAGAAAAAAATATGAACAAGGTCAGGAGCTGCACTTAGGAGCTCTGCCTTCAGGGAGCTGGGATGAAGCCTGGAGGGTAATGAATGTCACAGGCTCATGGATGATTTGTCCCCTTCCCACAACCTGCACAAGCACTTCTTATGCATTAAGGCACCGGTGGAGCTTGGATTGCTACATAGTATCCAAAAGAGTACAATGAATAGTTTCAAAGAAAATAAAGTTATAAAATATCTGATGGGAGAATTGTCAGCTGAATTTACAGAATCAGCTACAAATTGTTAATTTTGGCATGGTTTGGAAGAGAAAGTGAAAATATTCCTAAACCCCACAAAGTCTATGTCTTTATGCCTTTATGTGTCACATTGTAATTACTAAGTTTTCTAATAACTAAAGAGATCTTCTTTAAATATTAAGTTTCCTTTTTCTGTTAAAATGGTAAGGTAATAACACATCTATGTTTTCAAGTATCTAAATCTTAGCTGGTATAAATAAGGTGATACTGCTCATACTGGTTCATCAGAACTAATTGTTAAATTTTCAAGAATTTTACAAGACCCAGTTATTAAAATGTAGATAGCTTTAAATTGGCTATGGGTAAACACTATCAGAGCAGGACTCTTCCTGCCACCCTCACCACACCAGTTGTGATACATTTACCAGTACAGCTCTGAAATCTTTGTTTAAGGGAAATACACACCTACCTGGACAGGTTAACAAAATTTGGATGTCCATGTGTTCAAGAAAACATTAGCCTGAGGTACAACTGTTAAGTGTAAACCTGTATCTGCATCTCTACCTTCCCACCCTGTGTCATCCCTGTTAGAGGTAAACAAGTATTTGTACACTTAGAACAAATTAATTTTAAAAACCAATAACACCTGCTCAATACCCTAACTTCTGTCATTTCAATTTTCTTTTAGCTTCATACAAAGCCCTAGAGCTTGCAGTTTCCCAAAGTGCTGCTTAGTTTTTCTCCTTTTTCTTCCCAGACATTGTGCTGCCTGTGTGGTTTTGATGGTTCTCCACGCTACTCCCAATTTCCAAGCATCTCTGAAAGCTAGCACGTCCTCCTGTAGACCCATATGCTCATCAATCACTTCTCTCCCTTTGCTTCCGTTAAGAAACATTTGCTTTTCTTCCACCACAAGCTCAATCATCTGCCTACCATGGGCTCTCCAGTTCTCTACATGGTGGCTCTCAGAAAGCATGGGCCTCAGGTGAATAAAAATCCAGGACCCTGTGCTAGACCCGCTAATTGAGAAATATTGACCCCAAACCCAGCAGTCCGGTTCTGCATCCAGTCTTTGATAGAGTCTGATACATGTCAATCTTCAACTCTATGGGTTTATACTGTACATCTCTTAAGGGTAGAGATTCTGTTTGTATTATGCTTTCACGTATTAAGCACAGAAAAATTTTTAATTAGATAAAGACATTCATTGATCCTTTAAAAAAATTCGAAAAGGCTTTGTACCAAGAAAGCTGTAAATAGCTGTTGTGTTCTGAGACAATTCTCCCTAAAGGGTTTCACTCCAGCAAGACTTGGATTAATCCTTTTTTTAAGCCCTCAATTCCTCTGAAAAGATGTTAGGAACACCAGTAAATGCTTAGCAAAGTGCTTCAGGATGCTCACATGAAAATACCCAGAGTGAAGGAAAGCACAGATATTATTGTCATAGTGATCCTGTAGGAAAAAAGAATATTTGAGCTGTAATGGTTCATCTTCTCTTCAGAGCCCTGCAGCGGATTTTTTAGAAAATGGAAAAGTAGCAAAAGGAATTGAGATTAAGATCCAGACTGTAATAGTGAGGGGAAAGAAATCAAAAGGTTTATATGAAAGAAGAAATATCTAACAGCAGCTTTAATCTTGGAAGTCTCCAAACTGCTTCCAGGAGGAGCGCCAGGTGCCACAGGTGTACACGGCAGGAGCAGGGGAGCCAGTAAAGAGGCTGCCAGGACATGATGAATTCCTGACCGTGAAGCATTCATCCCAAGGTGCCCTTCTGCATCTGAAATACATCTTAGTGTGTGCCATTTTTCAGCTGGTCCCTTTCAAGAAGATAAAAGAACACACAGAACTGAAAGAGAGAGAAGAGAGTCAACAAGCCTAATGAGGCTGCTTCTGTAGTGGTGAGCTGTGCACATTCAGGAGATCTGTATGTTTACCAAAGAAATAGATACTCTGTTTTTATTATTCCTAAATGGACTTATAATTATTGATTAGAATTTTTTTAAAAATCTAAAAAATCAATGGGAACTGAGCACTATGGCACATGTCTGTAATCCCAGCGGCTTGGGAGGCTAAGGCAGGAGGATCACAAGTTCAAAGCCAGTCTTAGCAATAGCAAGGCACTAAGCAACTCAGTGAGACCCTGTCTCTAAATAAAATACAAAATAAGGTTGGGGATGTGGCTCAGTGGTTGGGTGCCCCTGAGTTCAGTCCCCCAATACCCCCCCCCCCAAAAGAAGTTAATGGGAACTTAAAAGTTTAATGAATTAATACAATGCAACATTTTTAATAGAAAGAGTGGAGAGTATATTAACTTCATATGTAGTAAAACTGGTATGAAACATGCAATGAGCCATTTCTAAGAAAAAAACAAAACAAAACAAAAAAACACCTTAAATTCACTTCTTCATTCTCCCATTATGAAGGCTGCAAGTCTTCACCAGTGTGAAGTCTTTAAATGATTTTTTGTCTTTGCATAGATTTCAAAACAGAAATGTCAGTGAAAATAATAATAAAAACAAAGTAGTAAATCATTTTTCAAAATTTCAAAAAATCTGACCTAAAAATAGGAATATTTCATTTAGTTGCTCTTTTAAAAAGAAAAATCTCTCTAAAGCCAAGAGGCCATGCTGCCAGATTCTGGAAACTGTAAAATACAACTGCAAGAAAAATCTAGGAAAATTCAGTAGCTCTGGAAGGAATTGTTTGGGATTTTAAAATATAGTACAATAAAAATATTTACCACACTGCATTGGTTTTCTATCACCACTATGACAAATTGCCACAAACTTAGTGCCTTAATACAGTGTGAATTTGTTATCTTGTATTATGCAGTTCAGAATCCAAAATGGGTTTCACTGGATTCAAATCCAGTGTGGGCAGGGCTGCTTTCCATTTGCAGACTCCAGGGAAAATTCCCTCTCCTTCCACTTTCCGGCTTTCTAGGGACCCATCACTCTCCTGGGCTTGTGCCCCTGCTTGCATCTCATACAAGAAATTCTGACCTTCCCTTCTGATAGTAAGAAAGTACTGTGAATTTTAACACAGTATGAAGGACTTCCCAATCTCCTCTCCGTGTCTGGTCTTGATACAACCAGGGATCCACATCTGACAAACACCCATGAGAGACCTGCATTTTTGAGGCACAGTCCATGGTTCCCTATTTCCTGTAGGACTGCATCTTGTTCCCTGATGGGGCCCTGACAGCATCTTCCTGCAAGGCCCTTCAGAGTGGATCCCAGCCTACCTGTCCAGCCACACCTCCTCCACCTGAGTTGAGGTCAAGTCCAGGCCAGGTTTATTCTCTCTCACATCTCTTTCTTCTCACCTCCTTCTTCCTTCTTCCTGGGCCTTCCTATTCTTTGCCTCTAGGTCAGTCTAATTAATGAAGAAATGCTGGTAATGAATCCCACCATTGCCTAGTCATCTCTGTTCAACACAGGTTAAATAGATATTTTCAAGTTTATCAAATGAAATCTGTAAAATAGTGACATTCCCTATGCTCATCAATCTTGAAAGACTTTCTACATGTGGTATGCACTATTATTTTAATTTCTTTGTTTTTATGTATGCTTTAACATCATTGTGCATTGCTGTTCTATTATGTTCTTCCCATAGAGAGCAGTAATGTCTTCTGTGTCTGTCTCCACAATATTCCTCAAAATTCCTCAAATGGCTTTTCTAATGAATTTGTCTTTATAATTTGGTGGCTAACCCAGGGTCATGGAAGATCACTTTTATCATTCATTTTAGAAAAATAAATTCATCCAAATGAAATAATTGGCATTATAGTTTCATGTGAAAGTTTATATTCCCTAAATTGAACATTTTCTCATTTCTTATTCCTATAGTTTTATTCAATTATTGTTCATACTGAAAAATACAATAATGTCATTATTTCTCAAGAAATTGCCATTGAAGGGGAGCTGCCATTATGAGTAAGTCCCTACAAAGGCACCAAACTAATGAAATAAAGCTCCACCAAATAGTCATTGCTGGCATACTGTACCTGACATCAGCTAAGTCCTCATTCCAGGCACTCTTACAAGAAAATCTGGGAGACTAAAGGATTCAAAATATCAGATGTACCCAATCAGAAATAATTAGTTCTAGGACAAAAATTGAAGTCTGTCGTCATACAGGGTAATTTGAAATGGTTTTATTAACTTCCCAAAGGAGCCTAAAGCAGCTCATTATGTTATAATTCCTTGGTCTTTACTTTGTAGATACTGTAAACATTAAATAAATCTATATTGTTTTCTCCCTAGGAAAACCTGATACCTGCCACATGGATTTTGAATACATGTCAACATTAAGACAAGTTATTTCTTAAATAATGTTTATGTTATTTGTTGAGCAGTCTACAAACCAATATGAACCATATCTTCATGATCTCAATAAATAAATTCAATCATTCTAGAATGAACTTATAAAGTAAAATTAATTTTCCATGTTTTTTATCATGTTTCTATTTTTTCTTCAGTACCGTTAGTTGCTACATATGGACAAAATTATAATAATACTTACTAACAATGTCACCGTATAATGTGACCCAATTCACCATAATGAGATGTTCCCAGAGTCAGTCACAATACCCCATTGAACAAAGTATCAGAAGGACACAATTTAATGCTTCAATTGATTTTTAATGTTCCTTTCCAGTAAAAATTGTGGCCTTATTTCTTTATGTTCTTTGGTAACTATGTAGAGTTAAAATTATCTGGTTTACATCAAAAGAAAAATTCACACATGTAAGTGTCAAGTATAAAATCAGAAATACTCTGTTCTCACTACTTATAGTTGATCCTATCTCTGAAAATCACAACTGATCTCATGATCTCATTACTCATCAGTCATGAATCAAGCTATTTGCTTAAGCCAATGCCTTTGTCTTTTTTCAGCAGGACAGAACCAGAATAATCCTGGGTTAACAGCAAAACCTGCAGATAATTATCCCTTTATTCTCTCCACTGATAGTGTAAACTGTTAAAATGCAGTTTTTCAATAGTGATAAATACAACCTGGACAATGTTATATCCAACAGGTAGAAACAAACAAATTCAAGAAACTCAGCACTGCCTCCTACTAACATTTTTCCCCTAGACTCAAAAAAATTTAATACATCTTAGTAGTTAAGATATAATTATCTCTTGCTCCATCTTTTGATGCATGCACAAGTCATAGAAGGTGTCAAAGCTGCTGCAACCTCTTCTTATTGGATTTCTTCCATTTTATTGCCTGTAGTTAAATATGACTGGAGTGTCCTTGTGCCCTATGCTTCATTGTATTTCCTTTTCCATTATTTCTGGAGGATTTCCTTGACTCCACCTTACTATGTCTTTATTATCATTTTTTCCTGATAATTTTTAATTTTGAATTCTCCTTTTTAACTTTTTGATTTTTGTCCCCCCACATCTACTTACAACAGTCTTTAGTTATTTTATGGCTGTAGCATCTTGTTCTAGTTTTCTGAAAGAATTAACAATGGAGTCACATTTTTAATTTCTCTTCTGCCCTTTATGTTGAGCCAGCAGTTCTGAACTTGCTTTCTCTTGGTCTCTGTCCTCAACATCAAGGGTCTCTTCAAGCATTTGATAATTCTTGGTAGAGTAAATGTGTTAGTTTTTGTTGCTATGGCCAAAATACCTGACAAGAATGATTCAGAGGCAGAAAAGTTTATTTGGGCTCATAGCTTCAGAAGTGTAGTTCATGGTGGGCCAACTCCATTGTTCTGTTCTCCATGTAAGGCACAACGTTGTGATGGAAGGGTGTAGTAGAGGAATGCTGCTCACCTCATGGTGGCCCCAGGAAGATGCATTCTTTCTTCAAGCCCTCAGTGACTCACCTCCTCCAGCCATGCTCCATCTGCCTACAATTACCACCCAGTTAGTCTATTTAAGTTAGGATAAACTCATTAGGTTACAGCTATCACAATACAATCGTTTCACCTCTGAACGTTTCTGCATTAACAGTTGCTTTGAGGGACACTTCATATCCAAACCAGTTGTGTCACTCTGATCAAACAACTGATTATGTTATAGTTCTTACAATCCAATCATTTTACCTCTGAACATTCTTGCATTAATGTGATTGCTTTTGACCAACACCTCATATCCAAATTATCCCAGTGAGTTATTACATAACTGGTAGAAACTCTAGATACAGGAAAGTTCTTTCTGATTTGAGGCCTTCAGAAGAGGTTGGAAAGCAATTCTGAGTTTCATTATAAATCCTTCAAATGCTAACATCTCTATTCTTTAGAGTTGCTCAATTTTCCTTAGAAAATTCCTGTAGTCTGTTGCCAACATATTCTTTGATCCTTAGGTGAAGGGATGGGTAATATATCTCACCAATCTCGTTCTGGAAACAGACCAGGATAAGAAGGATGGGTGACTTAGAATTTACTTTGTATACTTTTCTTAATGCCCACATTTTCTTTTTGATATTATAACATCACTCAACAACAACGAACAGCAGGACAGCTACATAATTTACTAGTGCCAAAATAAAAATGTGGAGTGACTTCTTCAAAATTGTTAAGAATTTCCAGATCACAACAGCAGAATATTAAACAAGTCAGAATGTAACACCAGAGGGCCCTCTGAATGTGGGACCCAATGCAGTGACACAGGTTTTACACCCATGAAGCCTGTCCAGACAAACACACATCATTTTCCCCACTCTGCTTGGTTCTGTTTCTCCAGCAAAGAATGGACACCATCTTCTGGTAAGAAGGCATAAACTTGAGAATCTGGGGAATTAACTTTAAGCCAATGCACATATTTTGTCTGATACTTGATTCCCATGTTCTGTGATTCTTGGGACCTTCAAGAATCTGGTCATTCAGGACTCTATGGAAAAAACCACTTCACTTTCCATAATTTTATAATTATCCCTCTCTGTAGGCCTGGTCTATCATTCTAGGTGAGTGACCTTTTTCAGGTTGTAAAATGTTATTGACGTCACACCTGGTGTCTCTTTGCACAATGTTTCCATGTTTTTGTTTTTGTATTCATGTCTTCATTTTTTAATTCTAATTTGGGGAGCTTATAAAATGAATATCGATGAAATCATTCTGTTTCCTAAATCACCATGTTTAACCATAAGAACCATGCTATACAATTTTGCCCTTTTCTTATTACAGTGCATATAAATAAGTAACTCATTTTACCCTCAAGTTACTTTATATGTGTCCACTTTGGTGAATATATTAAATTTTACCTTGTTGAGTCTTTTTATATTTTGAGATCTAAGATCTAATACACTTTGATCTCAAATATCCCCTATTTCTACCACTTTATCCCAATTCTTGTTGTAAATGGCATATTATCTGGAAAATAGAATAGACACTACACTATACTTATTGACCCAAATATTTCAGGACAATGTATCCCTAATTTGAGCCAAATTGTTGGCTGAAGAAGATAAGATACTGAATTTTTAATTGCAAGCCATTATGAAACTAGCAGTTTTGTATCAACTAACATATAATCAGTAGTTAACTATTCTCTATTGGTTTAGACAAAAATTTCAAATTTAATTAGAACTCTGAGGCACAGCCAATAACTTGGTGACTGATCATTATTCTAAAAGAACTAATATTTGTGGAAGTTGAATGGCAGTATAAACCTTGAGTCTAAAGAAAGAATGGATTATGTTGACCTCACAGTGTATATATGCTTACAGTGTATGTGTATACCAATGCAATTTCATTTTAAACCAAATTCCTAGTTCAGGCTGCAAACTGCAAACTGCTATTTGAACTGTGCCTTGCTAGATCTTCATTTAAAATTAATATCCATGTGCTGTGTCAGTATCCAATTGTCTGACATCACCGAAGAGACAGTAAACCATCAAGAGAGTTAATTAGATCAAATTCAACTTCTCAATGATCTTAGCCATCTCAGAAACCAAGCATAATCCAGATTTCCCCAACTGGTAGTGTATTGACTGTCTAATTAAGAAACAAAACTGTCTGAGATGATTTAAGATCCGGCCTACTCTTCAGTGAGATGGATGTCTTGTCAAAAACCTGATAAAATATTCACAACCACAATCTATTCAACCAAGATTCTACTCAGGCAAATTGTGGGAAAGAGAGCAAAGAAGAGACTTCCATATGTGTGTGTAAATATTTTTTTTTTGTAAGCATTGCTCTGTCCTATTTTCTTCCCCTAGAACCCCACGAATGTCTTTCACTACATTTCTTACAGTTAGGCAAACAAACAATTGTCATCGGGTAAATTTAAGTTGTTTTGTAGATAGCTACTTTGGTGGAGGTTGATTGAGATTTTCTACTTGTAGTAGGGCCTGCCCTACTCTGGCCTCTCTTGGGACATGGAAGTCAAAGTAAGAGCCCAGGGCTAAGGATCTTGTTTGTGCTGATCACAGACAACTGAACACTTTGAAGAGGCCCATCTTCCTATCTCCCTGCCAAGTAAACTTCACAGGTTACTGTCCTTGAATTGACCTTGCTGTCTTTTCCCCTTATGATACCAAAGCATCTCGCTTTCATTTCTCCAACAATAGAAAATAACTCTAAACCATTTTGATTCATGAAAAATAAGTTGAAAAGAATAAAGAAGGGTGAATTCTCTTAAACTTTTTTTTTTCAGAGTAAAGTTTCAATTGACAATGTGTGACTTAATGTTCTCTAATTAGGGTAAATTTGTGATTCACCAGAAGGAACACCAGACACCTGGGAATTCTAGATTCCAATTCAGTTCTATAATCATCTAATTGTGTGCCTTGGGTGAATCCATTAACTTCTGTGGATCTCAGTTAATTACTCTTTAAATGGAAATACTACTACTTGCTCATTTTTTTAGCTTAAACTCATTAAGTGTTTCCTCTATGTCAAAAATTCTGCTATGCACTTATCGAATCTACCCAAAATTAGAGCTATTATTTTTAGTACCCACACTTTAATCCTACTAGTAGATGTGATATCAATATATAGCTCCTAGAAATTAAGAGACTTGAAGGTTATCCATTCAAAGGCAAGAGAATCAAGATTCATAGTTAAGATAGCCATACAATCCAAGCTCCTTAGGCCACACTGCTCTATATGACTGCAGAAAAGCCATACCATCTCTTTTTGACATTAGGTCCTAATTTGTGAAATGGAGAAAATACTACCAGTCTCCAATAGGGTTGTGAAAGAATTGAATAAAGCAATCAGGTGAAACAGGCCTGTGCATGCTTGAAATGCAGTGGTTGCCATTACTATAATTATAATAATAATAAAAATAAAAGAAATTAAGTCAGTTCTGTGTACCACTTAGGTTCTATCTCCATGCAATACTTGGCTGAGAAGGTTCTGAATTAGGATATGTAGGACTGTGCATTCAGGGACTGTTATGCCCCTCATAGGGACTTGGAAGCCTTCCATGCCCCGCTGTTCTTGGGAAGTCATCTACCATTGCTAGATGAAGCCTTACCACTACAGGCTTTCTCAGTTTATATATCAGCAATAATAAGCCTTCTCTGTTTTTCAACACTCCCATGCTGATTTCAAGAAGTGTTTAGGCCCTATTTCAGGCAGTCTTACAAATACAGAACAAGTTGCATATAGTTGGTCTTTCCAGAAAGAAAGAGATTTCAGATGGTCTAATGTCTGTGGTTCATATTAGTAAATTTCCTTCTTTATCATTTGTTTTACTTTTCTCCACTCAGATCTCAGCGGTGACGATACACCACATTACTTCCCAGAAATGGCAAACACAGTAAGGCAATTGCAGGTGGAGGGGCATTCTGGTAACCAGACCCATTCCCAGTTTCTGCAAACATGTTGGCTAATTCCTGTAAGGGGTCTCTTGGTGCTACCAGCCATGAGCATGTCATCTTAGATGGAGCTGGGTGCCTTTTCTCAGATTAGTCCTCCCAGAGCATCATCAAATAAATCCTTTTACGGTTTCAGGTTGCTCTTTTACTCCCTGCTCCTCTCCTTCCTCTCTTCCCACCCCACCATCATGACCTGAGATTCCCGTCTCCTCTCATTTAGGCAGACAGCTGCACAGGCCCCTGGCACACCAGCAGGCACACTGAAGCTTGGTTTCTGCAGCACAGCCCTCAGGGCATCTGTGCAGCTGTCAGCATTGATGCGCTTTCATGGATTTCTTGTGAGAAGCCGCCTTGTGTAAAATACTTGCCTTTTGAACTGGACAAATACTTGTTACTGGTCTCCCCCACTGGGTGAGGTGGGATGACCCCCGACAGATAAATAGGAGTTTGAGTTAAAAGGGAGCCTCTTAAAAATAAAAAGGATTCACTTCACCTTTCTATTTTAGAGAGCTGTTTTGCAAAGGGCCCTTGGCTTATTGTCCTTCTCCTGGTTGCAACATACCCCCATAATGAACTCCCTACATAAAATGAGAATGTATAGATGTAGGGCAGGAAGCCTGCCCCTATTCTGGGAGGGCAGAGTAACAAGAGCTGCTTGTTTATTACTTGTTACTGAAAGGCATGAAAGATACAGCTTCGACAAAGTAGCCCTGGAACAATTATTAGTGAGAAGGTTAAAGCCTTGAAATGAATCTACTTTTATGGAAGAATAAAGATAGTTTATGAGAGTGTTGCTTAGAAGAAGAGACAGTCCTCAAAGCCACTGGGGTTCATATGTATGTGTGTGTGTGTGTGTGTGTGTGTGTGTGTGTGTATATACATATATATATATATATATATATGTATACACACACATATATATGTATAGTGTATGAATATGTATATATAATTATATAAACATATAATTATATATATTCATATACTTTTTAAACCAAAGTTAGTGGTTTTTGTATATTATTTGTCAATTCTTAATAATTCCCATGAATAGATTGGCAGCAAACCCTAAAAAAATGAAGATGAGAGGAAAAGATTGTGGTGGGGAAAAGGAGATAGGGGACAGCATCATTTTATAGAAATGGCATCTGGAAGAATAAACCTGAAGAAAGCAAGGAATTAAACAATGAGTGGATTATGTGGGCACATTTCTGTTTCTTGGTGTTTCTGTAGCTCAGTAGGGTTCTTGCTTTATTTTTTTTTTTCCTGAGTAGTGACCCAGGGGTATACAATAACAGTTTTGTTATTTTAGTCTTCAAACCATTTTAAGCAGAGGAGTCATTGATACGTTTACTCTAGAGTTAGAAGTAAATGCTAAGTTTAGATACCTAGGTAAGCAAGCTGGAAAGAAAAAATAAATAAATACAAACTAAACCAGCATTACAATACCTTCCAGGATTTGAATAATAAACACCTTCCACATAACACTGTGGGTTCAGTAAGGACAGGACTGTGACTATGTAAATAGCAGTGATGGAGATAGCTTAAGATCATGTACCCTTTAACTGCCACAACATTTCTCTGAAATTCCAAGGTAGAACTTGGAGAGGATCTGGAAGCATTAAGGCAAATGGCTTTGTTTGTTTCCTCTGTGCAACAGCAATGAACTGCTTGGAGATGTTAAGAAGCATTTTCAATTTTATATCTGGAAAATAACTTCTTCCCCCCACCCCAGCTCTGCCCTCTTCAGCAGGTCTGTGTATGGAGGAAACCAATTTTTAATATTTCAGATGTGAATCAGTTCAGCTTTAAAACTTGGAATTTTTCCATTATATGGAAATTATTTTGAATAAGAGAAACTTGACTGCAGATAGCAGTGCTTGAACTCAGCAGTTTTTAGAAACCAAAATAAATTAGGTTTATTTCATCAAATAGCTATTTATTTCTTATTAACCATCTTTATTTATTGGGAAATGATAGCATCTGCTAATCTATAACACTTAAGGACTCTTGATAATCAAAACAGCAAAACACTTCTAAAAATATCACTTGATAGAAGATGATGTTTTAAATGAGTTTAAGATTTAGGAGCTCAGTTTCACTTCCTGTGGTCTAATATAGGCCCTGTGAGGCGCCTTCAATTTAGAAATATCAATTTGTGGGCGGTGGGGAAGGGGGTTCCTAACAGCTTTATACCATGAAATCTCAGCAATAAAAGATCTATGGTTCAGGATTCAATTTCCACATCTACTGACACAGTCTGAGGCCAGTTGAGTTATATTGCCTTGCAGAATAAGGTTAAAGACTTTTGAATGGGATCAGATGTAGGTTGATGAATTTGGGATCGCAGATATTTTCATTACAAGAAGCAATGCCGTGCTGCAGCTGGAACAATTGTTTTTAATTAATCTGAATAAACAGTGGGGCTTTGACAAACAAATAATAATCATCAAATTAAACAGCTTCCTGGGGGGAGAAAAAACCTTTCCAAAGAGGCAGTATTGCCTCTGGGCTTTTGAGGGATTATATTTAATAAGCTGCTCATTGCATTTATGAGAGGAGAAGGAGAAATAGAATTTATTCTTTGAGATATGGGAGAAGTATTTGACTTACCTGGAATTGCCAGAATGTGAGAATCATAGAATTTTGGAGTTGAATAGGATCTTGGCTGTCTCATATACCATCCTTCTTGCATTTTGTTCAAAAAAGAAAAAAAAAATTGAACTGCAAAGAAAGAGAACAAAATTTGTCCTTGGTCTTATATTTCATATTCATAAGAATAATCATGGATTAGAAGAATACAGAAAATCTATGTATATTTTATTCTCTTTACTAAGAACTGGGTGCAGGTGAGATCTTTACTAATCTTAATAACAGAACTTTGAATCTTCTCATAATTGGAAATTCTACTGAAACCCGTGATATCCCCAGAGGTTTGCCATAATAAAGCACCATTGACCTGCATTATATATCAGGGAGAAAGATCATTATCAAGTGCACATTTCAAGAGATCTGTGGTACATGGTTTGAACCCAGATCACCGTATCATAGAACTTTGGCTTGAAAAGGAGCTAATATTTAACCACCATTCCCTGCCCATGGAATCAAAGCAGGTTGGCCAGAGTGGACTTCTAAGGAACAGCAGTGATTCTCAGCCTGCATGGTCCTGCAAACCAGTGCTATTCTTTCTCATCCCCCACGTAAAAAGAAAGATCAGATAGCTCTATCCCCTCCAAGAGGGTGCTCCTTCAGTCCCTGTGATACAGTTTGATGAGACAATACCAATAAAAGTTCTAATCAATCATTTCCCATCTTCAGTAACTCCTCAAACCCCAGATTTGCCTTTACATTCTAGATGGGATTCATTAGCAACTTTTTCTAGCTATGAGCAAGTAGGACAATGACCCAAAACCTCAAGTGTAAATTAAAGTCCACAAACCCAAGTAGGATGTTCTAAATGTGTCACAGTCTCTACTTACATCAAGTCTTCATTTCTTTCCCCTTATGGTTTTTTTTTTGCTTTATCAAACATATCTTTCCTGGGGCCAACAGAATCTTGGCCCCAAGCATTTAAGTTGGGCTTGTTGGAAGATTTACTCTACAGACAGGATGTGAGTGCACTGTTAGAGTGGTAAATATATTAACATAGAAGCAAAAGCAATGCTGTCTTTTCCCACACTTCACTGTGTCATAGTGAAGTCATTTAAAATGAAAAGTCATATCTTCTGCCCTTAATATCTACATAAGGCACAGGTGCAGCTCTTACAAGGATTGCAGTAGTGAGTGCGAGGCCAGTGACCTTAGGGCAGCACTAGGTGAAAGAAGAAACTCATGAAAGCATCTTTGGTTTCTTCCCTTTGCTCATAAATATCCTCATTTCACCCTATCTCCCACATCCACATATGCTCACTGGCGACTTATGCCTTCTTACATGCATAGTGTTTTCACATGCAAAATTGTACACATACTCATAGGAGCATGCGTACAAATGTGCTCTGTATCTTCACCTGGTAAACATGTTGCTTCCATAGCAATATCCCAAATTTCTTCCTTTCCTTAAAGCCAATCCTTCTTTCTCCCATCTCCATGGAATTATCTCCAAGGAATATTCTCCCATCTCTATTACACTCCTGTGTAATATAATGAGTGGCTAGTAGAGTTTTTTCATATGAATTAATGGCTTATCAAATATCATCAGGATCATTTAAGATTGCATACTAGTGGTTATTCAGTGACACTGGTCCCAGAAGGTTTTGATTTGTTAAGGGAAGGAGGCACCTAGAGGAGAAATATGTGATTAAAATCAAGACCCAGAGGCCAGTCCCATATTTTAATGCTGTATCTAAAGTTTGCTTCACAGTCAGGAGAAGTCAGCTTGCAAAAAGAGCATCTTGGGAAAGAGTTATTTGCTGACTGAAGGCAAAAGCTTATATTGAATCAGCAGATTAGATCCTTGGAGGTGATGTTAATTGTGTGTATGATTGCATGATTAAGTATATATGTTAATTTTTTTTCATCATAGAAAAACAAAGAAAACTTTTCATTTGGAAGGTTTCCATTGAGATTTAAGCAAGAGAAGTATGGTGAACATGATTTGAACCTCTCAAAAACAGCTAGATGATAGTTCTTCACTGAGAGTTCTCAACTGATTTGCAAAATGAGGTGGGAAAATTCATGCTATATCTTTTCTTCCCCTAAATTTGAAATGTCCTACAAAATGTAGGACATGGACTAAATAATTTGATTCCAAAAGTAGGATGTGGGAGGGGTGAATTTAAAATAACTCTAGTTTGATTTTTAATATCTACTATGCACGAGGTGCTATGCAAAGTATTTTTTATACTGAATATATACTTCTCACATGGACCCTGATAAACTGGGTCAAGGTTGCACAAAGCTTGGTAAGCTCATTCTGGGCTCACATTTTTTTTTCCAAATTTTACCTATAATTGCCTTCTGGAAATTGCCTGTGAAAATGGCAAAGTCAGGTCAGAGAAATGGGGGATTTAAAAACAAAGCCCTTCCAAACATGAATATACCTCTTGAATTTTGAGAACTTCACTCTCTTCTGTAGTAAAAAGCTAATTCAGGATGAATATGAAGCTTTCTGTGAGGCACAAACAAAAGATCAAGACTGAATTTGCTAATCTGTGAGCTGCCCACTCAAAGAACAGGGACGGCTACAGGAAATGGAAGATGACCACCTGTCCAGGAGCCCATAGAAGGGGATTCCATGTCTGTAGCAGAAACATTGGAATAATGATTGTGAGGGAACTTCCAAGTTTGCAAAGTTCTGCTTTTGCTAAATGGAAATGATGTTTCCCAAACTCTCTCGATTATATCTTCCTGCACTACATCCCCAAGCTGCTGTTACTCTGAGTGCTCTGACAGCATTAAATAACTTTTGCATTACAAATTCCAGTCTTGCTGTCTTAAACAGTAATGAACCTACAGTTTAGTTTTTGACTACTTTTGTAAGAAGTATTGGAGAAGCCCTTAGGGACTCCAGTCTAGAATGTGCTTCTTTAGTCACAGTGATTATAAAATAGCTGTTTCTTTGAAATAAAAAATTTAGTCCATATAGTGAGTACTATTGAAAACTTCAAAATAAAAGATGTGTAAAACTTTAGATTCTTCAAGTCTTTAGCAGGCTATATTCCACATGGCCTCCAAAAAGTATTAAGTTTGATAATAGTGAGGTATAACTTCATATAGGAGAAACCTTGGGTTTAGTATACTTTGGGTCACATGTCACAAAAATAATCAGAAATGTGTACAAAACAATGTCTTTAATTTATGAACTATGAGCCAACCTTAAAAAGTTTGTTTAGATCTTGTAAAGCCCATAGATATCATGCCTTTACTGTTATTCATTTGTACGATCCACACACATATTCACAAGAGCTTATTACTTATTGTGTGTAATACTTCCTGATCTCTACTTTGCATGATACTTTATTATGTTTCTGTAAGATGATATTATTTGAAATGGTGTGCAGCTATTTCCCTTCAGTAATGGAAAATCAACTGAAGCAAAAACAGTGAATCTACTAGTAGATCTCGAGAGTGAGTGTGAAGCACGATTGTCAGTGTTCTCAGGAGGATCACCCTTTTTCTGTGGTTTGTTTGTTTGTTTGTTGTTGCTGCCCTTGTTGTTTTTACTCTATAGGTGCATCTACTTCCTTCATCCCACGGTCTCTTCAGATCAGTTTCACATAGCTCCGATTCACTGGGAAAAGGAAGGAAGGAAGGAAGGAAGGAAGGAAGGAAGGAAGGAAGGAAGGAAGGAAGGAAGGAAGGAAGGAAGACAACAGACCATAAATTTACCAATATAAACCCAGCATCTCAGAGAGTTTCAATTGCAAAGTCTCAGAAAAGAAAATCAGAATGTCTAGATTTGTCTAGGTTCCATCCCCAAGCCCAATCATCCCTAGCAACAATGAGCCACATTTTGTAAAGGTGGTTTCTAGGAGCTGCCATGTGAGGTATGGATTGGAGAAGAAGGCACAATTCCCAGAAGACTCACAGAGGTCTGTCTAGACAATGAGTTTAAACCAAGAAGGACAAATAGCATTGTATGTTACAAACAATGGTTGTTCAGCCAGACTGCCTGAGTGTAAATCCTAGGTCTGCTCCCTGATAGCTGTGTTTTCTTGTCTTGGGCAAATTACAGAGCCTCCTTTCCCCTAGCTTCCTCCCCTTGTAAAAGGCAAGTAATATGATACTGACATCATAAGTTTATTGTGAAGATTAAGTAAATATCTAAATGCTTAGAAAAGTGTCTTACACATAGTGTGCAAGTGACCATCAGGGAATGTTTGCTCTTTTTTGTTTTAATTTCTAACAGTTATGACATATCCATAAGTTATTGTAAAAGAGAAAAAAAGATAAGAAAAAAGACTCTTTTTAAGTAAAAAACATATTCAAATACGCATACCCCATCTCTTCTTTGCCCTCTCCCTTCCTTTTTTGCTTGCTTCAAATATAAGTAAAAAGAATCCAAGGAAGAATTTCACAATGATTCTTGCATGCAAATATTTCCAACATGCTTATTTTCTGTGTTCCTGCTAGACCTTGGCCATAGATAAAAAATAATTTATGTGGCTTTAATTATAGCACAGATACAATTGTGGACTCAGCTTCTCTCAGACTTAAACATTTTTTTTTTCATTTTAAGACTTAGCTCTATTAGCTATTTTAATGGTTAAATAATACTCTAAACGGTTAGTTTACTATAATTTAATTCTAATCACCATTCTCCTATTAAAATATTGCTGGATTTGTTTCATTCCTTTTGTTTTTATAAATAAGAATTTAGTAGTCAAATTGTTTTCTAAAAGGCAGTAATAGTGTCCTTTATTAATAACTATTGATCTCAATTGCAATTCTGATCTTAATTCTGTTTTCATTCTTTAACCCGCACCAATTAGTGGTATTTTTTTTTCTAATTAAAACATGGCTTTCACAAGCAGATTGAAGAATTAGCTATGAACAGAAAACCCAAGGAATAACACAAATAAAACAAATGGTAAAGTCTTTTTAGAGAATTCACATACTGTTTTGAGACAAAGGTAAAATGTTGCCAGATGTGCATGTTATAAACATTTGCAGAAATTCACTATTATATTGAAAGTACCAGCCTCAAACATCAGCTTCACTGGTGTGAATTTGTGTGAGTGAGCCTGGATAATATTAAAAAAAAATAAATTTTAACTAATGTTTTTAATTTCAAAGACCTATAATAATTGATGATAAGCAAGTGCGTCTAAACAATACCATGCAGTAAAATTAAGCCAGTAATGACATTTATTCTCAGAATGTATTCCACTTACATCCCTTTGACAAGGATGGTGATGATGATGAAGAAAGTAATGCTAATGCTGGTGATGATGACGATAAAGACAACATTTCTTACTTACTAACCTCCTGGCATTTATCTTCTGTTTTCATTATTTAACCCTCACATGTTTATGTGGTCAATGCTGGCTTGATACCCATTTTTCAGATGAAGAAACAAGCTTAGGCTCACGATTTTCAAAATCTTATGTGGTGCCTGGATTGGTTCACAGACAATTCAGTTTCAGAATCCATTCTGCTCTTCCACCTTGGATAGAAACTGACCATGAAATTATTAAATTGCCCGGGAGTACTGTAAAGTCATTTCACTTAGCATTTATCAAGTATCTGTGTGCTCAGCATCCAGGATGTATTTTATAGAAGTCAATGAAAAACATGTCAAACCATTCACCTGGTTTTGTTTAGGCAGTTGCCTTGGTCTGCTGAGGATGCTGTGATAAAATACCATAGACTGAATAACTTAAACAACAAAAAGTTATTTTTCACAGGTGGGGAGGCTGAGAAGTCCCAGATGAGGTTGCTGCTGCTTTGGTTCTTATTGAGAGCCCTCTCCTGACTTGCAGACAGTTGCACTCTCTGTGTGTGCCCATATGGCCTGTTCTTATTGAATTTTCATGTGGTATCCCTTATTATAAGGGCATCAATCTCATTCAGGTTGCACCCTCATGACCTCATCTAAGCCTCATGACCTCCCAGAGGCCCATCTCTAAATAGCATCACATTGGAAGTTAGATCTTCAACATATGCATTTGGAGGGAACACAATTAATTCTCCATAGCAGAATAATTCATCACCTGCCAATTATTAAGAAGGCTGAGGAAGACAGTCCAGATTAGGAGTGAGACTTTGTTCTTCGATTGTCCCTATTAGTTCTATTATATTATGATTACTTTGAGTTATTTCTGTATCAGTGAGCACCTGAGGAAGTTAAATCTTTGGGGGCTACAAATGTTTATAACTCCAGACTCTTTTTTTAATGTGAATCTGATAAAACAACCTGTATCTCTGAAGCCTTTTGCCATATTTGAGATCAGAATTATGCATAATCACATTCCTTGTCATTTGTATTATCACTGATTGATTCACCAAAAATACCTGATTCTGGCTGATATGGAAAACTCAATATATTGGCATGCTCTGTGTATCCTGATTTTGTTAATTTACTTTTTCAGGGCTTCTTTAAGGAATTTCCTGGCTCGATTGAATATAGGATTAAACAATACCATGCAGCTCTTTGATAAAGAGGTGAGGTATAGACCATAGAAACATGGCATATGCCTTCTTTTGAGAACATTTGAGATGAACATGTTATTTTCTATTGTAAGTCAATGAGATTCAATTTATAGAAATTTGATTTATACATACTCCTCTATGAGGACACATACTGTAAAAAGTGAAAAAATACCATATTAATGACACAACGATTACATCAGAATTTAACAATATAAAGATCTCAATGCACACTTGAAAGTCAGTTTCTCATAGAAGCCTGCCCAGAGATTCACATTCACGAGATAGGCAGGCATAATTTAGAATCCAAAACACACGACCTGGCACATTTTTCTAAGTCTCATTCCTTTCTGTAAAATAAGCAAATATTGGTATCTTCCTATTATATCATCTACAAACCACAGGGTGTTTTTTTTAATATAAAAGCATCCCTCTAAGAAAGGTGAGACTGCTGAGAATCAGGAACTCAGCCCACCTAAACTAACATCTCTGTGTAAATTAAGAAAAGGCACCTCCTTTGGAACAGACAAAGTAGAAAAAGGCACTTTCTTGGAGCTTCTGAAGCCCTACTGGAACAGGACTCTTGGAGAACAAGCATGAATTTGGTTTCCATATGCTCTATTGGCTTGAAGCCCACAAGCAATATGCACATTGCACAAGCAAATGTGGCAGGTTGTACAGGGTTACAGTCTCACTCCCGGGTTATGAAGTACTTTCAAGGGACATTCTACTACTAACAGTAACATGTGGGGAGGCTCCTTAGCAAGCAGGGAAAAGAACAATTCTGAAAACTCAAAGCCCACCTTTCCCTTCTTTGGATGTTCCAGCTACAGCTTGCATGGAATGTTCATGAAAGTATTTCACAGGAAGGGCACTGTTTTTCTTATAACTACCATCAGGCAATTAGAAATTCTCCAATAATGTTGTGAACTGGTTAAAGACAGAGTCTCAGATGCTGGTCCCAGGAACACAGCAGGTCCCACCAGGTTCCTCTCTCCTGTTTGTGACAGAGGAGAGAATCTGTATTTAAGCTTTTGAAAATATGGGAATGTTTATGGCATCATGAGAGCCCACTCCTAAAGTTTATTATTGTTATTTAACAAGCTTATAATTTCATCAATAAAGGCCATTTCTGAAATTGCTAATTAGTGAAGCATTTGATTTTCTTATTGGGATAGGAATACGAAAAATGCTTGAAGTAGTTGCCCTTAAAGTAAAAGCTTCCCGATTACATGGCTCTCTCACTGCTCTCAGAGTATGAATTCCTGTGGAATCCAACTAAATCTAAGTTGCTACAGGGGAAACAACCATGCACACAAAATATCGAAAACATCCATACACTCATAATGCCCTGTCACACTTAAGGACGAATCACAGATGGAGCAAATAATAGTATCGCCACTGTCCTAGTGGGAAAATTGTAGGATATAATGCATGCAAAGGCTTACCCTAGCAGCCACTAGAAATAAGCTCTCACACTTGCCAGGTTTGTGTATTTCACTGCAGAGAATACATTTATTGTAAGATGCACCTTTATTTTATATATTTCAGAAAGAAAACAAAAACTTCCCCCAAGAAGTAGAGGTTAGTGGGAAAGTGGTACTTAAAACCATTATGCTCAAAGGCTCCATGTCCTAGAAAAGGTGGGATAAAATAAACCCACCATCCACAAAGAGATCCCCAGAAAACATGCATGTCTCCAACTTGATACCAAGTAGAAAGAAAGCAAATAAAAATCTCCCCTGTTTTCATCAAATATATAACAGGCTTAATGTCTGAATGCAGACCACCAGTGCTGTCCCAAACTTTAATTTAAAGTAGTCTCAGATGAGTGATGCCCCTGACTGCCAGCAATCAATGAAAATACTCTCTGAAAAAAAACTGATTCAGGCAGACAATGTTGATTTTAGACACATCTTTATTTCATTAAAAAATGTGAAAAATATGTGCAGATTATAGCCAGTGAAAATATGGTTTGTGAATTACTTTGTTTACTTGCATTAGTCTCTAGAAAATGGACTTCCTTAACAATGGGCACTGAAAGGCTATTGAACAGTTAAGTATATTCTGGGCATGGTTAAATAATAATGATTGACTGGATCTATTTGTGGTGCCAAGTAACTGTAATGGGTATGGAAGGAGATAATTTGTGTGGAAGGAGATAATTTCAAAGCCGTATTCCAATATCTCAGTGGCGTTGAACTCACCTGGCTCAAAGAGAAAAGCCTTCCTTTTGCTGATTTGTCATCAATCTTCTCTAATGGAAAAGAAACCCTTTGGAGAGAAGGCCTCTAGGAAGCCTTTTTTTTTATAATACAAAGTTCTTTCAGGTTCATCCTTTGATTCTCAGCAGATCTCCCGCAGATGTTTCTGTGCCTCTGAAGTACAGTTGTTTGAGTTTTAACTTGATTAAGCTGTCACTCAAAATTGTTGTTTATATGATCGATCCAACATCAAAAGACCGCCATGCCATGGATCTGATGTCAAAAAGTTTCAGAGTGACAGTAGGAGCAGATGGAGTACTGCACCCTGGATGTTCATTTGTAAACCACTCTGAGGTTTCCACCTCAAGAAATGAATCAGGGAAAGCTGCAGGAAACTCAGATCCTCAGATTAACCCCAGGACATTTAGATAAAACAATAAATTGTTTTTTTGAGTTGGGAGATAGGTTGAATTGGTAGATTTGAAAAATTGCTGAATTTCTTTGTTAAAGAAACCCAAAGTTTTATTTTGTAATAATTTTAGATTCAGAGAAGAGTAGCAAAGACAACAGGGTTCCAAAAAACCCCTCATTCAATTTCCCCTAACATTAACGTCCTACGTTACCACAGTACATTTGTCAAAACTAAGAAAACAACATTAATATATTCAAAGTCTCCTAAAATAATTATACACTGTGAAGCTCCAGACATTGTATGAATACAAGTGAGATTATATAGATATATATTATGAAAACCAAGCTGGATCTATTTCTTTCATTGTTTGTGCTATTTCCTACAGGGCCCACGACCACCTGCCTAACATTTGGATAAAGAGTCTTCTTAATCCAGTGAAGACCCAAACTAAGACTCAGCTCTTCCATATTCTATTCTCACTACAGTGGAAATACTCTTCTCTGAACTCCTATTCTGTATACTGGGTGCTTCATAAATTCACATCCATTCATATTTCTGATTCACATGAATAATGAATTTATTCATAAATGCATTATAAACTTAGAGTTTGGAATATAAAAAACCTGTTGTATCCTGTTCTTCTCTGTTCCATAGCTGCATGATATTGAGCAAGTGGGATTAGTTCTACCACCCTCTACCTTATTAGAGATGTGGATATTAAACTCCCTTACCTCCAGACACAGTACAGGGCCAACAAGCATTAGCTGTAATTACTGATGCTGCTATTACTATGCAGAGCAAGGATTGCTCACCATGGGTCAAAACCATTCCATTGCATTTTTGGTAAACTTCATGAGCTAAAAGTGTTTTTTTTTTCATTTTAAATGGATTAAAAACATACTTTGTGACATGTAAAAATTATACAAAATTCAAACGCAGTGTCCATAATTAATTTTATGTCAACATAGCCACATTAATTAATTGGGGAATTGTTTATGGCTGCTTTTGAGCAATTGTTGCAACAGGTATAATAGGCCCTTCAGAGCTGAAAATTTTTACTACCTATACCTTTTCAGAAAAGTTTTCTAATTCTTGATCTAGAAGCTTTGTTTCTCATGTCTCTCATGTTGACTGATACAATATAGTAATATATCATATTTATTTATTTATTTGTTTATTTGTTTAACTAGCTAAGAATAGTAGCTGTCTTAATTCACAGGGACTCATATAACAAAATACCATAAGCTAGGTAGCTTATGAACAACAAAAATTTATTTCATGGTTCTGGAGGCTGGGAGCTCCAGGATCATGGTGTTTGTAAATTTGGTGTCTGCTGAGGATCTGTTTTCTATTAATAGAGGGTAAGTTCTAACTGTTTACATGGTAGAAGGCTCAGGCAGCTTTGTGGAGTGTCTTGTGCAAAGGCACTAATTCCATTTTCGCTACAAATACCATCATATTGGTGATTAAGTTTCAATGTAAGACTTTGGGAAGACACAAACATTCAGACCATATAATTACCTAAGGAATACATAGAACATAATTAGGTCCACTCTTAACCAAGGTTTCTTCCTCTTTAAAATGGAGGTAATAATAAATATTATCTATCTCAAAGAATTCACAAGGATTAAATGAGGATGCAGGTGAAGTGCTTATCAATATTTCAGTTGCAATGTGCTCAACAAAAGTAGGTATTTTGCTCTGACCTTTCCAAACTGATTTTTCCAGATATGGAAACCCCTTATCAGAGAGTTCAAATCTTAGTCAGTCTGCTCTTAAGCTGAGCTTCCTACTATAATATAAAAAAGTGGTCAGTTTCCAGTATTTATGCCTAATGTCTACCGCCACTAAAACACTGATTAAATACAGGTCCTAGAACAGTGCAGGGTCATTTCTCAATTACTACTCATTGATTAATGCATTCTCAGTTTCAAGTGGATCATCAGGGACTAATTGGTAGAAAATAACTTTTTTCTTATGTTAACTGAAGTTAGCATGCTGCTTCTTTTATCTCACACACCTGAGATCTTTGCATTCATTAAATTCTGGAATATTCAGAATTTATATTTTTATTATTTGAAAATATTTATTGAGCAAAATACCAGGCAGAATATTATTTGCTGAGCATAAAATAATGAGCTTAAGCAGACATGAAGGAGTTTTCTGTCTAGTGGGAAAACGGGCATTATTGATAGGTCATTAAGGGGCATACTATATCATCCCTGTGTTTAATGCTATGGAAAAGATATATAGAGGCTTAGGAAAGCCTTTGAGTTATTTAGGAGTGGGAAAGAGAGCTGAGTTGAAGTTGACTCGGATGCAGTGAAAAAGAAAATTTAGAGTAGAAAGAATATTATATATGATGGTCCTGCTGCAGAAGGGAGAACAAGAACCTGAAATTTGCCAGACTGAGGGATGGAAGCCACTTCATGGAAGTGGTTATGAGTTGAGGGTGGAGAGAGAGCTAAGGGCTGGGCCCCAGGAGGACTCCACCAACTACTAAGTATTCCCTCTGGATCCTGAGAGTAATGGGTATTGGGGTTCTATTACTATCACCCTGGCTGTCTCCACTGCAAAGAGGAAGGATCCATTTATTTAATAAATGTTTGATGAGTGTCTACTACTTGTGTTCTAAGCCCTGAGGACACAATAGTGAAAGAAAAATAAAACAGAAAAATATCCTTGTGTTTAAGAAAATTGAACTCATTGTGACTCCCCCATCCCCACACATATTTACATACATACAAGGAACCCTTTAAATATTGTTTACCTATTTAGCTCCTCCATGAAATTCTAATACCATAAATATCATGTGCACATGTTCAGGTACTGCATGTATAAGGTATTATATGCTTACCTGTGGATATTCTATAAAAAAGTAAGCAGTCTGATCCCCTACCCTAAAATCAGTTTTCAATCCAGAGGGCAGGATCACTTGCACTGTGAATGTATGGAATACGAGTATGGACTTAGGATGAGAAATTTCTATTTGGGGATAGTTGATCATATTTTAACTATGAAATGACTTGGCATACATTAATTCTGCACATCTGTCACAGCCTTGATTAAAAATGATAAATCAGGCCGGGTGTGGTGGCACACACCTGTAATCCCAGTGACTCAGGAGGATGAGGCAGGAGGATTCTGAGTTCAAACTCAGCCTAGCAACTTAGTGAGGCCCTAAGCTACTCAGGGAGGCCCTGTCTCTAATAAAATATAAAAAAAGGCAGGGGACGGTAGTTAAACACACCTGGGTTCAATCCTTGGCACACACAAAAAAAAAAAAAAGAAAAAGAAAAATCAGTAATATTTCTGTTAGCTCCTTGCCATTGCATGATTTGTTTTTCTTATTTTGCATATGTCCATTAACCTCAGTATCTCTTTAAATCTTCCTACTATCGTTACTTATTTGGTCAAAAACTGTTTGCTCTGAGCTTTATCTGCTTAACAAACTACTTTCAAATTTTTTCAAATCATCCTTATTAGAATAAATAGTTCAGTTATTCCACAAGCTGTTTTATGTCAAGTCTAACTCTGTCTAAAAATGTTCATTCATTTCATTTAGTTCATCAGCTTGCAAAATATTTTATATTATTACTAAGAAAAATAACATGTATACACCATGAGCATGCGTGGTTTCAGTGATAAAGGAAAGTTCAGGAATATGGGTAGTTCATTTGTATGCAAGTATGCTAGTCATTGTGCATATTTCAGTGAAGAATTAGTAAATGACTTCATTAAATGCAAGATAATTGGGAAACACCAAAAAGGGTGAATTCTAAATTGCTTTGCAAACTCTATATAGACATGTTGAGCAAATCATATTTTAGGCTGCCAGTTTTTAGTGCTGTAAAATGCATTACAAAGTGCTGGTCATATATCTTGGATTTTGTTTTCTCTGTGTAGAATTAAATTCCAGATTTGCTTTGATCTTACTCTTGTATTTGCATCTTGCTCCTTTGTTTAAACTGTCTTCTTTTATTTACAATATGCAGAGAGGGAAGCAGGTTTAAGTCCAATTACCATAATTTCTGCTTGACTTATGTGCACTTAAGCAGTTTAAATCTTGTTTTGGTGACAGGAGATTTTTCCTTCAGGATTCCTCAATAAATTCTTCCAAACCCGATGAATAATTTGATTCACAAATAGTCCCTTTAGTACACAAAATACTTAGGTTCCCATATCTCACTAAGTTTGAGGAGCAAGCCTCGCATCTGGTACACAAGTCAACAGAAGAGACATCCTCTGGATGTGCCAAGTTTGTGCCATGTCAAACTACTGCCAACAATTCTCTTTTTCTCCTAAAACACCATGAATTCTCAACTACTAAATTGCATGCAAACACTTTAGCTTTGAAATTACTTAAGGTTCTTCATGAAGAAGCTCCCAACTTTATAGACTTCTATCCTATTACCCCCAAATCAAATTTGAGGCTTCCATGTGTGTGATCTTTCTCTGATCCATCCCATGCCCTTGATTGTGCTGTGTATCCTACCTGGTTTACCTTTGTGTATCTCCCTGACAAATCTACTCATAACTTAAAGCCTAGCTCAAATTTAAATTTCCCTTGTCCCGTTCACTCATATACATTTAATCCTCTAAACTCTCATGAAAATTTATTAGTATTCATTTACTTTGACCAAAAGTCTCACACACATTTTAAAAAAAATTCTCATTGGAATGTTCAAAGTGGGTCTATAAATGCAAGCAACATCACTATGCAAACTTGAATCCTGAACACTGCCTCTGGTAGTTTAAAAATACCTCCACATTCTCTCTTCAAAAGGTGGCCCTCGTTTCCATTCTCTTGAGTGTGAGCTGGATTTAACAAATCATCCTAACATGTACAATAGGACAGAAGCAAAATATCACATCTGGACTACTTTGTAGCAACACTATGGCATCCCACTTGCTCTTTCTCTTGGGTAACTCATTTCAGTGAAAGTTAGCTGCCGTGCCATAGGGACACTGAAGATAATCCTATGAAAAGCCCCATGTGTAAAAATACAGTCTCTTGCTAACAGCCATGTGAGGCACCAACTTAGAAACAGATCAAACTTCCCCAGTCAATCATACAGGTACCTAAGGCCTCAGCTTACACATTGATTGCAACCCACCTAATGTATATACAATTTCATAATTCATGCAAAGTGTGAGATGATATTTTTTTCTTTTAAACTGTTAAATTTGTTTGCAATTTATTATGCAGTAATAGGTAAAAATATAACATACTTTATATATTATATTTTATTCTTTCATCTGTCTATATTCTACCTGTCATGAAAGACTGCCTATTTTTTCTCCAAAATGTACCCAGCAATTGTGTACTTTGCTTCACCTCCACTGCTACCCTCAGCTTTTGCTATGACTTCATATCACTTCCAACTCTTGTTCCAGCTTTCATTTCTTAGTTCTTCCTCAACCTCATTAAGTCCTTCATACTGGATTCAGGAGGAGAGCTATGCAGCTGTAGTGTTGTTCTGCAAGGACTGAAGAGAATTACAAGATGGTCCTAAAGATTCTTATTTCCTTGTGTACAACATGCTTAGTATAATCTCTGCATTTGCAGGGTGAGAAAGAAAGTGGATATAATGGCTTTAACTCTTGTGATTAAGCTACATTAAATGACAATGATAAAAGAATTTTGCAAGTCTCATTGAAATCCCAAGTGATTTGATTTTCACGGGGGCTCAGAGGTAGTTATACTGAGTGAGTCTGACCTAATCAAGTGAGACCTTAAAAGGAACTGGGCAACTCCTAAATGGAGAAGTTTGAAGCATGAAAAAAATTTTCCTGCTCAATTTGAAGAAGTAAGCTACTGTGTTGTGGAGAGGGTCATATGGTCAGGAATGGGGGAGTGTTTTCTAGTTGTAGAGGGCCTCAGTTCTTACAGCCTAAGAAACTTAATTCTGCCAACAACCAGTGAACTCAAGAAGGACCTCAAGCTTCAGATGAGCTCATAGCTTGAGTGACCCCTGATTTCAGCCTGTGAGACCCAAGGAGAGAATCTGACTGTGTTAAACTTAGCCTATTGACACATAGAAACTATACAATAATAAATTTGTCTTGCTAGCTGCTAAGTTTGTTAAGCAGCAATAGAAAACTCTTGAACGTACAGATGACTGCACCACCCACAAGGACATTGGGATAATTAGGATAATTCTTGACTCATATATTTGATCTAGCAATTTCTTCTTTACCCTGACATGCCTGAATTCAAGTTGGAAAGTTATTTATCATGCAATCTTAACATTCTTCACAACAGACTCTCATTTAATTAAGATGCAATTATATAGCTTTTACAACGTTCTAGACAGTGACAGCTTTAGAAATACAGATTAATCTAATACTCCTAATAGTCCTAGGGAATCCATAAGTTTAGTAGCCCTCTTTCAGAGGTGAGGGGCTGCAGTATAGCCATGGTCCCAACCACAAAGCATCAGGGCCAAAAAAAAGAGTCTTTCTCATCAGGAGCCACCAGCCAAAATTTATTTAGGAGTAACAACATTTTTGGTACCGAGGATGCATTTGAAACTGTAAAGTGAAGAAAACAGAGAAACTTAGACTTTGTGAATTTGATCATAAGCTCACTTGATATCTTTGAGGGCTTTACCCTCAATGTGTTTACCATAAAAACTGAAATCCTTACTTTTGTCTCAAAGTCAATGTATGATCTCTGTTTCATTCCTCTCCTTGCAGATTCATTCCACATTCTGCAATTGACAGTTTGTGATCTCATAATTCGACAGTCAACAAAAATATACTAAATGCCCATGAGGCTTAAACCTTAGTTATATTGACAAGTCTCTGTATACAGAGCAGGTATATGTAGAATATTTACTGTGTGCTAAGTCAGAGAATTCAGGAATTATGAGGGGGCTCTCAAGCTGTCAAGAGGAGAAGATGAACTTATGACTGTTTCGAGTATAAACTGATTTGCATGAACTGGAGAAATAAAAATCCCTGTAAAAACAATTTTGACATTTTATGTGCATACTTGTCCTAATGCAAAAACAAAAAGAGCATTTGTTAATATTTTTTTGTTTTCCAGTGCTGAAGACCACTCAGATTCTTATGTATGCTGGGCATGTTCTCTATCACTGAGCTACATCCCAAGCACTGAGACATATTTTCTAAGCCACAGCTCTCAGTAAATATTAGAGTGTCTAATTGTCCTGTTTTGAATGGGAATGGGCTATGTAGGAAATGGAAATTTTTATGCTAAAATCACAACAGTTCTGGGCAAACGGAAGTGGTTGGGTACTCTCTATTTATACCACCCCCTAGGGCACACACATATACAATCAGACAACACATCTAGATTTGTGTATACTTAAATATGTACAATCGAAATAAGTTCCATAAAACAATTACTCTTATGGCATGTATTAATTTCCAACAATATCTTTCCCAACACTTTCTTTTTTGAAATGATGTTCAAGGCCTACTAATTTCAAAGTGTCCTAGTTGATTTTGATTTGTAATTTAAAAAAAGAAATTCTCAAAAAATTCCTTATTTATTCATTATTTATAAGCTACGTAGAAGTACAAACTGAACATTTCTATTTCATTTTCCTTTTATTGGGGGGGGGGTGAGAGGGTAAAGCCAGTTTTATTGAAGTACAGTTTATAAAGAGTAAAATCCTTTAGAAAAACTATATGAGTTTTAACAATTGCATACAATCATATGATTAAGCCCAAAATCAAGATGCAGGATAGTTCCGTCATTCTTCAAAGAACACTCTATTCATATTTTTAACCTTTGATATGTATTGCACTACTTTTTCTTTCATTGCACTATTAATAAAATATAATGTCAAAAAACATTAACTGTCATCTTTGTTAATCAGCCTTTGTTGTTAATTTAATTGCTGATTAATTTTTGTTGCTAGGCTTAAAAAAGCAAGGGGCTGGTTGGTTGAGTTAGTAGCAGCAGCCAGGCATATGTTGGTAGCTTTTAGTGGGCGTTGGTAACAGGAGGGCAGAATTCTGAAATTGCTACAAGTGATTTATTGCTTTGGTCCTGTAGGGTATTTGTCCTTCTCCAAGTGTTGGTGAATGTCACTTTCAGAGAATAGGATCTTTACTAAGAAAAATACCAGGTTTTTACTTAAAGTATAATCAAGTTCAAGTATTTCCTAAGGACTACTATGGCCCAGCACTCAGCTAGATGCTCCCAAGGCACAATAGAAAGCCATTATCAGTGGTATTTTGTCCCCCAAGGAGTTTAGAGGTAAATAAAGAATTCAAAAGTAACATACAAAAGGACAATAAATACACATGGAGCTTAGAGCTGATGATGTTGTAGAAAGGAAGTGCTAAGTATAAGCTGCCAGAGGCAGAGCAGGCTTCCCCGGGGTGAGGCTGAAACTCACTCTGAACTAGGCAGGATGTGCTGTGCTGACCCCATTCTATTTAATCTTGGTGTCAGTGAGGATCCTCTTCAAGAACATGCAGTAGTAGGATTTTCAGATGTTCTTTGGAAAAGAAAAGAGCTTTATTTTTCTTATATAATAAAAATTTTGGAGGGAGGGAGTCCAGGGGAGTTACAGGACCTCCAAGATGTCATGAGGCTGATCCTCTATGTTCCTTGCTCTGCCATCCTTATTGTAAACCAGTATTTCTTACACATGCTCTCAAAATATGTGATGCTTCTAGTACTGGATACCTACTCAAGAGCAGGGAAAATATAGGCACATGACAACTGGTACAAATGTTCAGAGCAACCTTATCTATCATAGCCCCAAAGGAGGGAAAATCAAATGTGTGGTAACTGATGGATGGATAAATAAAACATGGTCTATCCACCCAATGAAAGACTCAGTCATAAAAGGAAGTGGAGTACTGACACAGGCTACAATGTCTTTGAAACACGCTAAGGAAAAGAAGCTAAAGACAAAAGCCACTTAGTGCATGATTCTATTTGTATGGAATCCAAGAAGCTTTATGAGAAGCCCGTGCAGAATTTTTGACCCTCTCTCATTGCCCAGAAGGAGGCCCAAGGAAAGCTTCTAGCTGCAGGAGAGTCTGGGGAGATTGGACTTTGAGTTGAGCAAATTGTTATTACCTTTCTTTTGAAAGGAAGGAGAGAATAGAGACTGGAAAGACAACTAACACCATCAACCACAATTCTACAGACAGACAATTCTGAAAGTATCATAGCCAAGAAGAGCTAAGGAGGCATGGTAACTGAATATAGTATACCCTAATTAAGAAATTCTGAATAAAGTATCATGAGTGTGCCACAGAGAATTTCACCTTTAGGTTTATCCTAAAGCACCAATTAAAAAAGAAAAACTACAAAGGAAAACTAGGAAGACCAGTAGGCTAGAGGAAGGAGAAGAGGGGGACTCAAGTGTAGCAGATTGTATTCCATGCCTGTGTAATTATGTCAAAATGAATCTCAATATCATTAATAACTATAATGCAGAAATAATAACATTTAAAAAGCACAGGTTCTAGTTCATAATATTGTACATGTGAATATTAGATATTGAAATAATGATATATCTGCTTAGTAATGATCACTGTTGGTTTATTAACTGCAGAACTCCCCCATAGATGTTAAAAATAAGGGAACTGTCTTCGGGGGTAGATGAGGACTCTTCACTATCTTTGCAATTTTTTTGCAAATCAAAAGCTATTCTAAGATAAAAATTTACTTTTACAAAAACGTCAGAAAATCTTTCCAGTGTCATTTTTTATTGCCTTTTTCTTACTGTTGCAAAAACAGAGAAAGTTTGAGAGGCTTATCAAGGTCAAGCAACAATTAAGAGCAGACCTGCGGCTCAGGCCCACTCTTGTTGTGCTATAATGCTGACAGATGCATGGTTTTCTTAAGGAGAATCCCTCCGGAGAACTGAGGCAAATTCTAATGGAATTCTTAGTGTCCCTGGTGCATGAGCTAATTTCTGTTGTGTGCTGCCCCAAGTGTTTTACTTAGCAAAGGGCACACACTGAACCACAGGAATAGAGCATAAGAAATCCTAGGAAAGCCCAGCTCAAGTAATTTATAAAAGAAATAAACATTTACAACAGCAAAGCTCAGAGCATTTAAAGCATCCCACCTGCTATTAGCTGCTTGCTAAGACCATAAACTCCTTGAGGACCCTAAAACCTGGACTGTGACTTACACCCCTGGTAATATTCACAGTACTTATTACATATTGAAGCACTTATATGTGTTCACTGATTGAATACAGCTATCCTAACCACTATAACCAGTAAATCACAAACAAAAACATATGGTGTGGTGAAACCCAGACTGAGGTCCAAATACTTCATGCTTACAGCTCCTTGTTCTTCTCCATTTCTCATACACTGAGGCAATATGCTAAATCAAACCCAATTATTATTTTTCCCATAAAAATCCAGAGTATCAATTTTATTGCATGCATCAGACCATCAAGGTTTCCTTTTGGAATATTGTTTGTCAGGAATGGTGGCTGTCTTGAGGTCTTTCCTATATAGAAACAAAAGAGAGAGAGAATTTTTTTTTTTAATATTAAGTTTTATTGTTACCCAGAAAAGAGGATCTGCTTGGGTTTACACCAGGACTCTTTCATTATACCTGTCACAGTCTCTGTCACAGTCTGAGGACAAGATGAAAGAGCCCTACTCCCTCACCCAAATTCGTGATGTGGGGCTTGGAGCAACTGGTAATCATGACTTCCAACTTTGAGGTAGGTGGGAAGCACTTAGTCCAACCTGGGGTGCAACTCATTTGTTGATGCTGTGCACCTTTGATTTTTCTTTTTTCTTTCTGGTACCAAGGATAGAACCCAGGGATGCTCAAATATTGGGTCATGTCCCAGCCCTTTTTATTTTTATTTTTTTTAATTTTGAGATAGGGTCTCACTAAATGACTTAGGGCCTCAATAAGTTCCTGAGGCTATCTTTGAACTTGCAATCCTCCTGCCTCAGCCTTCTGAGTCCCTGGTATTTACAGGTAGGCACCACCATGCCCAGCTGACCTAGCCTTTCTTTATTTTAAAATTTTTCATTTATTTACTTATTTGTTCTAATCAGTTATACATCACAGCAGAATGCTCCTCAATTCATTGAACAGAAATGGAGCACAATTTTTTTTTATTTCTCTGGTTGTACATGAAGTAAGGTCACACCACTCATGCAGTCATACATGTACCTAGGGTAACAATGTCCATCTCATTCCAACATCTTTTCAGCAGTCATTTCCTGACTACCGTTCTGTGCCAGGTTCCGTGCTCGGCACTGCAGATACGAAAGTGAGGAGACACAGCTTCTCACTCACAGAATGCAGATTTTGGCAAGGAAAATAGGCAATTTATAGCTACCCCACAATTATGATCTGAGCATAACCATGGAAATGCCTTGGTGGGGAGAGTCTTATTCCAGCTGGGTGAACTATTCCAGGGTGTTGCACATGCAGAGAGCACACGAGAGAGAATGAAAACCTCTCTCTTCTGTGTCTGAGCAGTTGAGAGACAAGAGGGAAGGTGAAGAATCTTTTTTAAAACCACAGTGACTAATAAAAAAAATTTTTCACACGACAAGTCTCAAAACCATGTTTCCAGCTCAGTGTTTTCGGCAGAGAGAACAGAGCAGCTACGGGCCCTCTACAGAGAGGTGAGACCCAAAAAGACAAAAGGGGAGAGAGTGATGGAGTCCCACAGGGCCAGTCTCTTCTCCCAACTTCACTAAACAGAAGTGCATTGTGCTGTCCTAGGACAGGATGAATGAGGCCATGGCAAAGATAAGAACAGTGTTCCAAGGAATGACAAGGAGGACAGGGTAGGGCAGAAGACGGGCACCCTAGAAAGTCACATGAAGGATGAATGGCATTTGAGAAGTCAGTGGATGGTATCATTTACCAAAAGGGGAACTTCTGGATGAGGACTGGGGAGAAGGTATGACCTCTAGGTTTAGTTGTTCATTTTTACAAGACTTATAATACGCAAGGAAGATGGGAGTTGAGTAATGGCTTCTGCCATGGGAACTTTGGTGAGTACTCGTGAACTTCTGAGTTGCCCTGCTTTGTTCTATGTGGCTTCTTCAATCCTTTCATCACCTGTGTAACCAAATTAATATAGTAAACATTTTTGTCCAAAGTATCTATTGTGGTTTCTGTTTTCATGACTGCTCCCTTGCTGAGGTTCAGCCATGAACAGAGAGTTGGCCTACAAAAAGCATTAGATGAAAAAAGGAAAATCAGGAGGAAAAAAAAAAAAGACACCGAGAAACTGCAAAGGGAGAATGGAACTTTGGATTCATGGAAGCCAAGGGCAAATACTATGTCAATAAAAGAACAGGCAGATGCTGATAAGAAATGAAGAGCATCCTCAATTAGGTAGCATGGATATCTCTGGCAATCGTAGCCCTGGCAGATGTAGCCTGCAGGTGAGCACAGAAGCCAGATTTGGAATAGCAAGAAGGGGCTAGCGGAGGAGGAAAGAGGTATATTAAGCAACTACCTCTAGTAATGTCTCTCAAAAAGGAGAGGGAGAGAGAATTGGGATTGAGGAAGAGATGATATGGGGAGAGACTGAGGAGAAGAGAGAAAAAGAGCATGCAAAGACGTAGCATCACAGGAGGTTTCTTTGGAATCTATTTGTGTTCAATCTGTTTTACTCTGGTTTGTTGGATTGATGGTTGATTAGCTTTCAGTTGCTGGCATGACAAATTGCCAAAAACTTAAACTAACAAATTACCACTAGTTTAAACAACACACTTTTACTGCATTACAGTTCTATAGGTCAGACATCTGACTGGATCTTATAAAGCTAAAATCAAGGTCTCTCCAGGGCTGCATTGCTTCCTGCAGGCTCTGGGCTGTCTCTCTTCCTGCCTCTTCCAGCTGCTAGATGCTGACCTCATCCCTGGGCTCATGGCTGCTCCCTCCAGCTCACCACCAGAAACTCAGGTGGAGTCCTTGAGGCACTTTACCCTGACCTCTCCTTTACCTTCCTCATCTACTCTTACAGCCCTTTTTGATGATAGTTGGTGAGCTGGATAATCTAGAAAAATCTTCTTATTTCAAGAGGAGTTGGTTAGCAGTTGTAATTCCATCTGCCACCTTAACTCCTCAATACCACGGAACCTGAAATGTGGGAGGGGAGGGGAATTATCATCTCTACCATTAAAAAAATTACATGATAGGTAAATAAATATGAATGTTAGTGAATCATTAGAAATAAAGTGGTTAAGATTATGGGAAAGGGAATCATCTGAAGTAATTGATAATCTAGATCATCTTCTAAGAAAAATGATCTAAAATCTACCAAGATACAACTTCTAGGCACAAGAAGAAAAAAAAAAATGTCTCCTCCATTGGCTTCTCTTTTCTTCATGAATAATGAGGTCCAGCCACTGATTGAAGGAGAGAAGATGGAGTGAGGACGCTGATTGATGACTAAGGGCAGTGATGATGTGAAGAAAGAAAAGGGAGGGAGGGAGGGAGGGAGGGAGAGAGAGAGAGAGAGAGAGAGAGAGAGAGAGAGAGAGAGAGAGAGAGAGAAACATTGGAGTTTCCTAAGGGTCTAATTGCTCACTCCAACCAAATACCACAACTAGAAAAATTTTATAAACTCGTGTCTCAAGTTTGAGATTTACTGTTGATGGATAAAGTTCATCTTAATTTTGTGACCTACAGTTAAAAGAACTACTTGTAGATCCCCAGCACCATGTGTATGTACACACACACACACACACACACACATACACACAATATAAAGGTCTACTTGAATAAGAGGTAACATTATCAATCAATAAAAATTAATCACCAGGTAGAAAATGAAAATTTCCAGATCACCTAGACAGTTAATTTTGCAGAGAAAGACAATGAATACATAGTCTATTGGTATTGGAAGGATATAAGTATAAAACTGAAATAAACAAAATAAACAAACACACCAATAGGCAGAATGAAAGAACATGGAAAAGAAAGAGATTCTGGCTTTGTTTTTAAGTCTTTACCACCAAGAAATTTATGATCTAGAGATCTGAATATCATGAAATAATACTGAAATGCTTTTTAAGAGAGTCCAAGAAAAGGCACCAGAGTAGAAGCTTCCCTGGATCTCTCCGGGTTTGCTCCAACAGCTTTCTCTTTCTTCTGCTGTTGAGATTTTTCTGCTTCCCTGTCACTCGCAGGGGTGATTCTGGCACATTCAGCTGTGCTCTTGAAAGGAAGACCCAAGTTCCTGACCACTGAAATGCACATTGCCTAAACACCCCAATCTGTAGAACAGGCTTAGCCTCAAATCCTCATAAACAGAGAAGAGTAACATCAGCTCCATGCCACTGAATCTTTCATCCAAGAGAGAATAAATTGCTTCCATACCAGGAACCCAGGAAAGGGAAGGGAAAAAATACAGTATTTGAACAGAAGGCTGACAAAAGTTCCTTTGATGCAGCTCCTGCTGAC
The DNA here is from genome assembly GCF_964194105.1 of Spermophilus citellus. Taxonomy (NCBI): domain Eukaryota; kingdom Metazoa; phylum Chordata; class Mammalia; order Rodentia; family Sciuridae; genus Spermophilus; species Spermophilus citellus. The sequence continues at coordinate 51,237,108 of NC_138198.1, read as the reverse complement.
ACCCTGGGCAAGATGTTCATTGTGTAAGATAGATCACAAAACGCATTAAGAGATATTATGCTGTACACTCCAATTAGCATCACCGGTATCCTTTGGTAGCTCATTGTCCAAAAAATTAATTTTATTGCTTCCAGAACTTTGAACAAACTCATATAATCCTTCAAGCAGATGTACAAGGCACTAAAAACCACAATTACAGTACTTCAAAGCCATAATTAAAAAGTTTGGTCCTAGTTCCAGGCCTACCATTGATTTCTAAGAGAAACACACTTTATTTTTTTTTTTAAAGAGAGAGTGAGAGAGGAGAGAGAGAGAGAGAGAGAGAGAGAGAGAGAGAGAGAGAGAGAGAGAAAGAATCTTTAATATTTATTTTTTAGTTCTCGGCAGACACAACATCTTTGTTGGTATGTGGTGCTGAGGATCGAACCCGGGCCACACGCATGCCAGGCGAGCGCGCTACCACTTGAGCCACATCCCCAGCCCAAGAGAAACACACTTTAGATCTGATGTAAGCCCTAATAAATTACCAGCTTTGAACAAAATAACTTTAGCTTCCCATAAAGAATAAAACGGGATTTTATTGTGGGAAAAGGGGAAGACTAAATGATTGTAAATTTGTATTGCATTTTTATAACCACTTGGGTATGAAGTCAAATATAATTTGACATTTTATTGATATTTCCAGTGTTTAAAGCTGACAAGAAGTACATTAAATTTTACCATGTAAATCTGATATGACAATAAAAAGCTTTTTGCACTTCTCATTGGAATTGTTGCCATAAAATGAAATAAGGAGTGCCATCAAGGAAATGAATTTTTTTCTTTCTATAGACTTATTATTTTTTAAAGAAGTTCTGAGCTGTTAGAAGTTAAGGTGTCCTTTGAGGGTCAGAGGTCTTGTCCTAAGTGATGATGCTCTTCCAAGCCTTTCTGGTAGGTCTCAAGGTATGCTTAAACCTTGCTCACCTTTTGGTGATTCAGTTTTATTCTCCTTCTGATAGCAATAGTACATGATCTAAGCAATCTGCATTAGTGTCCTAGGTCTACTGTAATGAAGTCCCACAAATTGCATGTTTCAGATTTCAGGAGGCTGGAAGTCCCAAACTGAGGCATCAGTACAGCTTTGTTCTCTCTAAAAGAAAGGGAATCCTTCTTACCTCTTCCTAGCTTCTGGTGTTTCTACACTAATCTTTGGCCTATTTGGCTTATAACTTTCTTACTCTCACCTGTTCTCTGTGTCTTCACAAGGCATCATTCCTGTGTGACTCTGATTTTTTCTTGCATAGACACCAGTCACATTTGATCAGGGTCCCACCCATCTCTAGTATGACTTCATCTCAAGACAACTAATCAACCTGCAAAGACCCTATTTTGAAATGTGGGTGTATTCTTAGTTCCTAAGGATAAGAACTTCACGATATTGTAGAGGGGGCAATTTAATTTTATCACAATCTTGATTGAAAATCAACCATGCAAAGACATCAACTGCCATTGCAGCACACAGATGTGGACCTCTGCACTGAGTGTGTGTTGCTGTCAAGATGTTTCTGTGAGGTAGATATTTATTAAAAGCAAAACCTGTGTTTTATCTTGGCTGGTGTTCACATCCTGTCACAGAGCCATCCATCTGAAGCCACACTGAAAACATCCTTTGACATTGATGAAATTAAACATGAAACAGGAATGTAATGGTCTATACTCAGCAACAGTCTCAACTAGAATGAGCCAGGACACACATTGTATAAGGTTATGTAAGATAAAAAAAAATTGCACTTACTCCTCAGCATGAAGATGATATATATATATACACACACACACACACACAACCCCAGAGAAAGACCAGACCCCTTCAGAAACTCCCTCAGAAGAGGAAGGACATCCCTTCCCTGTGTGTGTGTGTGTGTGTGTGTGTGTGTGTGTATACACACATACACATAACACTCTTTTAACAACAGCCACAACTCCCCACTTCAATTCATGACTAGAGTTGCCAGTTTTCAGGACTCCTAGTTACATTTAAATTTCAGATAAGCAATAAATAGTTTGTTAGCATAAGTATACACCCTAGAACATTTGTTTATTTTAAAGTAAAATTTAAGTGACAGCCTATATCTTTTTCTTGCTGTATCTGGCAATGCAATCTATGATGCAATGATTGCCTATTAAGCGTTTTTCAGTTGTTTTCCTGGTGTGGATGTGGAGTGGGGAGAAGGAGCACATAGAGAAATAAGCATTCACAAGGTTCACTTGTCTTTTGCAAGGTTTCACTTCAAAGGTCACACATTTCCCAAGGCTGAGGATAGAAATTTAAGTGTATGTGTGTGTGTGTGTGTGTGTGTGTGTGTGTGTGTGTGCGAGCATGCGAGCGCACTCTCATGCTCACACGTGCATGCATATGCATGCATGTGTTAATATGCACATGTTATGGATTGAATTTCACCCCACCAAAATTTATATGTTGAATTCCTATCCAATATGACCATATTTGGAGATGGTGCCCTTAAAAATATAAGTTAAATGAGGTCATGTGGGGTAAAACCCTAATCCAACAGGACCAGTGTTCTTTCAAGAAGAGGAAAAGACACCAGAGATTGCTCTTTCTCCTTTTGCACACACAGAGGAAAGCCTGTGTGAGGACTTAGGGACCTGAGGCAGCTGCCTGAAAGCTGGTTTAACCACAAACCAACCTTTCAATAGCTTGATCTTGGATTTCTACTTCCAGAACTCTGTGAAAATAAATTTCTGTTTTAAACCATTCAGTCTGTCTGGGGTACATTTGTTAAGACAGTCTTAGCAGCCTAATCTTACACACACACACACACACACACACACACACTCACACACGTGGAGTCATGTACCATATAACCATATTTTGGTCAATGACAGCCTTTATATGACAGTGGTCCCACAAGATTTATAATAAAGGTAGAAAATCCCTGTCACCTAGTGATATCACAAACACTGCAAAGTCCTAGCACAACGTTATTACTTACATGTTTGTGTTGATGCTGGTTTAAACACACCTACAGGCACGTGAGAGTATAGGAAATGCAATTATGTACAGAACATAATACTTGCTAATGATATTTACTATACTGTGGTTTTGGTCATTATTTTAGAATTTATTACTTATACTATTGATTTTTAATTTACCATAAAGCTTCATGCTGTGCAAGGTCTGCAGCTGCCTCGCTTCTTGCATTTCTGCCTCTTGCTTCTGACATGTTCTCTGGTGTTTGGTTTTATCTTGTGGTGTGTCCTCATCCCAGCCACAGGAGCAACAGGCTATAGCTCCATGTGTCATGGGTTATACAAGTATGTCTAATAATGTTGAGTACACGTCGTCCATGAGGTTCACACTATGACAAAACTGCCTAATTGATGCATGACTGCATTATTATACCATATACATGTATGTGTATGTGTGTACATGCAAATGTGTGTCACATGTATACATGTGGTTGTGTAGACCAGAATTAAGTTCTGTAGCCCTCTGAAATAAGTGGTTATAATCTATTTTATTTTCAATGTCAGTGATAGCTATCTAAAAGACATTTCTGGAAATTTCTCAAACAATAGGACTAAGTTCAATGCTTTAAGTTTACAAAGCACTGACTGATAGTCAACATCAGTTTCTGACATTCACTTGGAATTACCCATTTTCTGTATGGAAATTTCTTACAGTTGAAGACTGATCTTTGTGAATGAGTTGGAATACATATATATTGATGTATTTCCTTGTAAATTTCAACATCATTATTTTATCTCCTTACTATGAATATTGTGTTGCATTTATTTCACATAGGAAAAGTGTAAAAAGATCTATTCAGTGGAATGCATACTGATTAGATTAGAAGAGGAATTCTTTGTATGTTTAACTGAAAAAACAGGTTCAGGGAGGATTAGATTCAGCAGCTATATGCTGGCAGCAGTAAGTCCCTTCTGCCAGCTTCCCCGTGTTTGATATGAAATTGCTCTCAACAGTGCCTACCAGCATAGACTTCTACAACCCTAGAGAAAGACCAGACCCTTTCAGAAACTCTCTCAGAAGAGGGAGGACATCCCTTCCCTGAAGATGTCAACAAACTTTACTCACATCTTAATAGCCTATCTTTATCTACATGCTCTTACTTGAACCAATAACTGTGACTAAGGGATTGGATTATTTAATTAGTTTAAAATTGAGCCAAGTGCCTAGATACAGAAAAACAATTAGCTTTGCACAAATGCAAAAGCCACACGGGTAAACTACATGTCCTGCTAATTCACAGCCTTCCTGAGGGGACATATGGGATTGCATTGCTTTCCCAGTATTTTCATATGAAATACTTCAAATGTAAAGGAAATTTAAAAGAACTTTATCACAGGCACCCATATACCCACCCATGTGGATTCCATAGTTGATGTGTTGTTGTATTTGCTTTACCATGTATCTAATCTCTATTTATTGCATTAGGTTTCGATGATCTAACAAACATGGTGTTTACAAAGTCTGGTACATCTCTAGAGCAATTACATTTGTGTGAATTTATAATGCATTTGTTCTCAAACACTTTTCGCAAGCTAAGTCAAAGTAGATCACCAAGCTGCACATTATGTATTCAAAGCTTAGAATTTTAAACTTCTAGGGGTGTAGGTTTCAGCACCCAAGTTTTGATATATTGATTGCGATTATATTTAGATAATTTTCCTGTGAAGAAAGCTTTATGGTCCTTTTCCAGTTGTATTTTTTTTTAAATTTTACAGTGGAACTCAATACATCCATGCTTTAAAGCTGTGACTATCTAAAACTGTCACAGCTCCAATTTCTCAAGGTTCCTTATTCCACTCTTGATCATCTTTCCACATTCCAAGGGGTGTCAGATATTTATTCTTTCAAAGATCAATTCAATTATCACCTTCCTACAGAGTGAAACTGGTCTCTCAGAGTGAGCCTTAGGCCAATCTGTAAGCCTGAGTTTATGCAACTGTACATTTAGTTATGACAATATCTGTCATGTCATTTTTATAATTATTTGTTTATGAGCCTATATACTTCACTAGGATATTTGTATTATCCATATCTGTTTTTGTGGTTTCTATCACATAGTGGGTAACCCATCAAAGTTTGAAGAATTCAATTTAAATCAACAGTTATATGTTGGATACAGGATTCAACACTGAAACTAATGAGAAAGAAACTTTCATTAAAAAATCCCCATTAGATGCGTCAGAAACCAAAATCAGTTTGGCAGCCTATAAACCTTCTAAAATTATGTAACAGAAAACCACCTTAGCAATTATACCTGTTGTATTAAGCTACAAATAGCATTTAGGAGATTAGTCAATCTGGAAGAGTGTAGTCTGAAGTGCTAGGGTTCAAGGCCAGGTTCTTCTTTTTAGCAGCAATATTTTTTTAAAAAAATTATCTATTTATTTATTTTTCCAGCAGAATGCATTTTGACATATTGTACACAAATGGTGCACAACTTCTCATTCCTCTGGTTGTACATGGTGCAGAGTCACTCCAGTAGTGTAATCATGCAGGTATATTGGGTAATAATGTCTGTCTCATTCTACCATCCTTTCTATCCCGAAAGCCTCACTCCCCTCTACACAAACCAAAGTTCATTCTTTCCTCCCCTCCACCCCACTATGGGTCAGCATCTGCTTATCAAAGAGAATATTCAGCTTTTGGTTTGGGGGGTATTGGCTTATTTCACTTAGCATGATATTCTCTAGTTTCATCCATTTACTTGCAAATGCTATAATTTCGTTTTTCTGTGAGGCTAAGTAATATTCCATTGTGTATGTGTATCACATATTCTTTGTCCATTAATCTGTTGAAGGGCATCTAGGTTGGTTCCATAGTTTAACTATGGAATTCTGAATTGAGCTGCTATAAACATTGATGTGGCTGCATCACTGTAGTATTTAGTAGTAAGATTTTGGCTACATTATGAGAACATTTGCAGCTCAAGTTTCTCATCTGTAAAATGGAAATAATAAGGAATACCTGTTTCATGTATTTGTTGGGTGCATTAAATAAGTTAACTCATGTAAACTATACAGTATCTGACATATAATAAATTCCTAATAAATTTAAATTTAAATTGGTCTTAAAAGAAAAACTGTAGTAGACCACAGCTAATGCTTAAACCATGTCCAAACACCCCAGTCTCATTTTTCTCTTCTTCTAAAAACTTCCAGAGTTTTTCTGGTGGTAGAGGTCCTTGACCTCAGGGTGGTAGGATTTTCACAAAGCCTCAGGAAATAGATCAGGATTCGCTCACCCACTCGGGTTGTTCTCCTACCACTTGGCCTGTGATTAGCCAATGGGATGATCTAGGTGACATCCAGAAGAAAGGAATTAAAATGGATAGATATGACTAGCTTGCATCATTCCCTCTCTGCCTCTCCCTTCTTCCTGCCTGTGTTACCAAGAGAAGAAGCCATCTTGTCACAAGAAGGGAGAAGGACAAAGTCAACATACCAAGAAAGGCAGAGAAGACATAAAAATTTAAGTCTGTGGTGGCATCACTGAGCCATTAAAGTGACACTGGGTCATGTGCTTCCCTCTAGATTTCTTGTTATGTGCAAACAATGCCTGCTGTTATTTGTCCATGGCAGGGGAGCGTTTTGATCCTCCTAGTTAACACAATCTGGCTGGTGTAACAATGGAACAGAGCATACCTTGACAGAGGGGGACTTCATGTGGTACATGTATTTTATATAATAATATTGTCAATAATAAGAAAAATCTAGAGTACTTGGCCCTATATAAATTTAAGTTGTTTTAAATTTATATGTAACAGTGAAATGCATTACAATTCTTATTACACATGCAGGACACAATTTTTCCTATCTCTGGTTGTATACATAGTTTAAGTACAGGTATGAAGACATGAGTTGGCTCCATGTTTTTTAATGCTTATTCTCCTAAAGGTTCACTGGTCACCACCGGTTCAGTCCTAGCTTGGGTTCATTAACTTTCCCTCTTTTACAGATAGAAGTTGTGTCATCAATCTTGAAAGAGTCTTTTGTTTGGGTTTTTTTTTCCTTAGCTTGGCCTTTAACTACAATGAACTAGGGAGGAAGAGACAATAGATGGCTTGAAACACATCCCCACCTTCTGCTCAAAAGATAAATCAAGCAAATAGCCTCTTGTTTGAGTGCAGTTATGATAGTTCATGTGAACCCCAGGAAGTACATTTCTAACCTGAAATGCTTTAAACAATGGAAGAAATTAGAGAATTAACATTAATGTTTGCCAGTATCAGAGCCATAGGGGGGAAAATTGTGAGAATATCCAACTTTTAAGTTCATTTATTTATTCAATAAATATTCATCAAGTGCCTATTGCACGTCGCTGTGAACAAAATAAGCCCCATCTCTATGCTCTTTGGGCTTTCTATCTTAGAGTGGGAGAAATATTTGGGGGTTTCTAATATGGGCGAGGAACAGATTGAGTATGAACCCTAAATTATGAGAGAAGCTAAGGTGCGGTTGGATACTAGCTTCTGTCCACAGACATAAAAGAGGGGATCAGAAGGGCAGGCCATTAACACTAGTTCCAAGAGGGAAGAAGTTTGGGTTGGCTACAAGAACCCACTTCTGAAACTGGTTCATTTAGACAAGTTAAAAGTCTTGGAAGCATTAGCTCTTCACCTTCCCCAGTTTTATACATGTGCTCCTACCTTTTGTTTGTTTTGTGATTAGAAGTATTCACTCTGGTCAGATACCTGGCCAAATATTTAGGAAATTCTTTCCTTGAAACTACAGGGGTTGCTTAACATTTCAAGGAGCTTTGATCCTGAAGAGGCAGCAGGTGGGGTGTGTGCAGTGTTGCAACGTCAGCATGCACGGCAACTGCACAATTCACAGAACCTTTGCCTTCTGCAAATGCAGTCATATTTAAAGCAACATTTTTAAAGGATTTGTAAAAGAAAAATTATAGCAAGACAAGTCAAAGCTGAAGCAAGTCTATTCAAGACTATTCAAGAGAAAGATTAAGTCACCTCCCCTGACTTCAAAGTGTTGAAGGGCATCACAGGGAGATTGTGTGTCATGGTTTGCATTTGGAATATCCCCCAACAGCTTCTTTGTTGAAGGGTTGGTCCCCAAGGCAGCAGAGTTCAGTAGTGGGGCCTTTGGAAGGTGATTGGATAATAAAGGCTCTAATCTTATTGATGGATTAATTTGTTGATGGATTCAGAATTTAATGGATCTATTGGGTGGTGGTAGAAACAAGAGATGAAGCTGATTTGAGGGAGTGGGTTCCTGAAGCTATATCTTGTCCCTGCTGCCCCCTCTTGTTTACCATATACTCCTCATATGATGTTCTGCCCTATCACAAGCCTAGAAACAAGAAAGAGAAGTGACCATAGACAAGTATGAACCAAAATAAACCTTTTCACATTTTAAGTTGTTTATCTCAGGTATATTGTCACAGCAGCAGAAAGCTAACATACTATGCAACTATGCCATTTGTGTTTGCTAATGTGCACTTATAAAAATTAGGTTTCTGCCCTCTCACAAGTCTATAAGATAGTCTTGCTATTTTTCTTGATGATTACATTGCAAATAAATGGTCATTTAGAATGATATTACTAATTTGTAGAAAATTTATATCAAAGGAGCAGAGAAAATATTTACAATCTGCAAATTTTTCTAAAGGAGATGCTCTAAGATGGGAGACATGGTCAAGGGTTTATAGTCAGGGTGAAATTTGTCTTAAGTTTAGTCAATATGAGGAAGGCATTAAGTTTAAGGGGATAATTATGGCAGTTTTATCTGTTTCCTAACTTCTTCTCAGGAGTTGGCAACACCCAGCATTGCCCAGTGGAAAAAACTTTTATTGGGCCACTTGTCCCAGATTACTTTACAACTTATTCATGTCTTATAAATGTCTAAATATCTCCTCCATTGCAAAGCATATTGAGACACAAATCAAAGTTATCTATCATAAAAACATTTTGCCCTTAGGTAGATTTGTGCAAAATCAAATGCCAAGCAGTTTCATACAGGTTTCCTTAACGAACATCAAAATTTTACATTTTTAAAAATATATTTTTATTGGTTGTTCAAAACATTACAAAGCTCTTGACATATCATATTTCATAAATTAGATTCAAGTGGGTTATCAACTCCCATTTTTACCCCAAATACCGATGTGATTCTGCATTCAAAATTTTAAATGCTTAACCTTCTTCTTGGTTAAACACAAAGAATTTTTATGTACCCTTTCCTTGTTCTGTGATTGCACACTAAACTGTTGATTCCAACTAGACTTCCATCATATGTGGCTGGCTGTATCTCACTTACCTTGCCCACTATCAACCACTTTTTTTTTTTTTGGTGCTGGGGATTGAATGTAGTTCCATTCTACCACTGAACCACATCCCACTCCTTTTTATTTTTTGTGACAGGGTCTCACTCAGTTGCCCAGGCTTACCTGCTTCAGCCTCCCAACCTCCCAAGTAGTTAAGATTACAGTGTGAGCCGCTGTGTCTGGCCGGTGTTCCTTTTTTTATACCTCTCTTTGTTTATTATTAAATTCTCTTCTGGAAAGAATATAGGAATCTGTACTTGACTGTAGAATGACTGACAGTTCTTTGTGTAACTATTCCAAATCACTCCTTAAACTCAGGAGTTGGAGAGTGTGATCAAAGGCTACCTTTACTAGTTCTAAAGAGGTTTTTCCACTACCTCTCTCTCTGAAAAGAGAAAAATCACAACTGTAACCTCTGGCAGGATATCATGCTACATACCCATGCTTTTTTTCTTACAACATCTGCCTTCTGGCAATGCAATTCTCATTTGCATTTCTAAAGCAGCTCCTATTGGATTTGACTACATTTCTAAAAATACTTAAGCTCTATATCCATTTATATTTGAACCCAGATGACGGCTTACCCTGTCTAGGGGTTGCTTTTGGAAGAAAAATGAAGGGCATATATTTTTTTAAAGATAATGGACAAAACATAAATTAAGCATCTGTAAAACTATGGAAAAGTGCAGCTTCACCTGCCTAGAGGTCAGTATCTCAGCAAAGGTTTAATACATTTAGGAAATCTTTTGCAGGGGATGTCATTTGCACAATGGATCCCTAAGAAAAGAATGGATCAGAAGAAACAAAGACATTTTCTTTTGGTCTCATAATGAGATAGTGAAAGGAAAGTGACCACAACACTCGGAGTGACCAAAAGATCTTTATTGCAGCAGTGCAACAAAGAGAAAAGAAGGAAGGAGAGAGAGAGAGAGAGAGAGAGAGAGAGAGAGAGAGAGAGAGAGAGAGAAGAGAAGAGAAGAGATGAACAGGGAGAGAGCAAGAGCAAGAGAGAGACAGAGAGCGCGTGCAAGAAAGATAAAGAGAGCAAGAGAGAGCAAGAGAGAAAGAGCAAGAGAGAGAGGGGCCTGGCAGGAGGGAGTTTTTATAGCTCAAATCTAATGGGGCCTCTGGGTCTGCAAGCTGCCTTGTTGGCCCAAGCGGGGTTGAGTGCTCAGCCTTGAGTGGGACTTGACACAAACAGGTGATAAAGGACCAGATAGAGGGGGGTTTGAGTGTGTGGGCTATCTTGCAGCCAACATCTGTTCAGCCTGCCCTGCAGACAACACAGTTCAGCCTGCTCTGCACCCAACATTTCTCCCTTTTTGTTTTTCTAAGTGACATGGGGGACGGCGTAAAGTCCTCTGGCTACTTCGTGCTTAATGGTGGGCGGTGTTAGACCTAGAAGGGGAAGCAGAGGAATGTTCAGGGGACAGGTCTGAGAACACCAGGGCAGCCAGAAATAACACTCAGTGGATACAGACAACTACTGTGATAGGGGTAAAGTCCATAAAAGTTTCTTGAAGCCACAAGTCCTCGATGGCATCAAACCAGTCCTGGATGGAGGAGAGTCTTGGTATCAGCCAGTGGTCCTGTAGCAGGGACTCTAGGAAGTATTGGAGGTGGCTTGGTTGAATCCAGTAATGTTAAGGGTGACAGACCGATTGTAGCCAGTGGAAGGGCAATCGCCTTGACCCATAAACTGGGAGTGGGTGGTGTCATCCTGGTGTCATGTTGCTTGGATGTAGAAGCAGTATCTGTGGTTTGAGATAAAAACTTGAGAGAGAATAATGATTAGTAAAAGAAGAAGAAGGTTGGTGAGAAATTTTGAGTTTGGTGGGCATGGTCGAAGTCTAGGACTGGACATTTGGAACAAGTGCCTTTTTAAGACATGTTGGTACCAGGGGGAGTCTAGGTTTGATGGTTTCTTGTGGGGATACTGTAGAGCAGACAGAATAAGCAGAGTGGACGTGCTGGAGAGTAGTTCTCATTCCTATGAAGTGAAAGAGGGGTTGTGAAAACTGGAAAAGGGGGGTTAGAAAGGGTTTTAGAAGGGCACAGAGTCTCTGGAGCCAGAGGAGTTGATCATGAGTCGCAGGTCTCCATCTCAGGCATCAGGGCTGGTAGTCTTAAAGTAGTAGTTGATTGACCAGCTTGTTGGTGAATTTGTGTATCTGATCTTGCAGGAACTTCTGTAGGCAATTTAATAGACATGGTCCTTTTAGGAGAAACATAGAGAGGACTAATAGGGGTCCTGTGAGGGGGAGGAGCTAAGGCCATACTTAACTGAACATTCCCCATGGAGCCTGTTGGCTTAGTTGCTGTCTCCTCTTTTCTAACTGTTCTTGTCTTTCATTACTCCCAGGAATGACTGTGTTTTGGCTTAACTGGTTTTGATAGGTGTTTAAGATCAAGCTGGTCAAAATTTACTTTATTTCTATCGTTAAGAGTCAGCTGAGTTCCCATAGGGGTCACTCGTGGGGGAACTTGAGAGCAGCTTCTCAGTTCTGCTAGTGCCATTTGCGCTAGGATGGGTCCAGGTCTTGCTTGACCATGTGGCTTCCCTTGGAAGCATCAGGGATGTCTCCTGTCTCCAATGACCCTCCTATTCACAGCAAATGCACTGATTGGCTTTTCATTCTCCAGTGGTCTCAATATCTCCCTGATCAGGAGGTTATGTGGCCCAGAGTTGCAAAGCTCTTTAGAGAAGTTCCCTGTTCCCTGGATTCAGACTAACTCAGAGGGCCAGAGCCAAATATTGGTTTTTCTTGGCCATTTTAATTTAACTTTAAGTCTTGATCACAAACATCCAGCAAAGTCAGTTTCACCCTAAATTAAGAGTATTGGGCTTTAGCTGAAGTCTGGCCTACTTTGGAGTCATTCTGACATGTAGTAAGATGGGAGGCATAGCCTTATCTCAGGTAAGCCAGGGCTCTTTATAAATCTTAGGTAAAGTGTTCTAGTATTGAAGCTGATCTTTTTTTTTAATATTATTTTAAAAAGTTTACATATATGTTGTTGCTTGATGTCACATGAATACTAGGTAATACAGTATATTACATTTAAATTGTTCCCAGTGTATAGAACTTTATATTAATCTTATTGATAACAGGTCCAGTTATAAAACATTAAATGATATAAATAAATCTCTGATATGTTGTTTTTATAAGCCTAAAATAACCATGCAACCTTTTGGAGAACACCAGCTTGATATAGGTTTTTAAAGCTTCTATCTTAATGACTTATATACCTGGAAAATATGAACACATTTAATATACAGAGAAGAGTAATAGTACCACAATTATTATTGATGTTTTTATATTAATCAAGTTTAGCTCTTAAAGAAATAACATATTACAATATTGCAAAATAACAGTTGTTGTTTAACCATAGTTGTATATACAGACCTTCTTTAGCACTTAAACTCTCTTATTTACTTAATAGACTCTCTTATCCAGAAACACATTTTCCTTCTATTAAATCCATACCTAGAACCTTTTAATTTCTCTTTCCTATCTGTTAACTCCTCCTTTATTCACACTTTGAAACAATCCTTGTAAATTTCTGAATTTAGGCAAATTATTCCATTTTAACAAGAGATATTTTGTTATTTGCAACACACAATTAATCACATCTGTTGACCATTTCATGAAAACATGAACAATGTTTAGGTATATAGAATTGTAGAGACAGACAAGGCAAGGCACCTAAGATAGCACCGAAGATAGGGAAACAGTCTTATTTGGTTGCAGCCAGATTCAGAGCGCACTGCTTCTGTTGTAATCAATTAATCCCCTGAATCCCAAGTTTAGGTTGTTTCAGAATTTTGTACCCAACATGTAAGGGAAGGGGCTCAGAAGTTCACAGTCTGCAGAAGTTCACAAAAAGCAGTTTTTTTTTTTCCTCTGTTCTGGGCAAGTTAACCCTTCAAGGACACTTGGGAGGGGGAGAGCTTTTTCTTCCCTTTCTCTCCTCTTCCCCTCATCCTCCTCAACTCCTGCCAGCTGTTATCATGGAGCCCAGTTGGGCTTCCTTATCTTAGACATGTAGCCTTCTCTGTGAAGCCCCAGCTCAAGGCCAGAGGCCTTGTTCACATATTTTGTGAAAAAAACTAGTAAGGAGGTGTCTAGCTTTTTGAGTGCTGACTTTTCCAGCCAGTGACCAAGTGAAACAGGGCAACATGAAAATAGGAAGTTTATCTACATTCAACTTTTTTTTGTAGAGATTCTTTTGCTGAAAGTCCTAAAATCAGCCATGGTGAATATTTCTGGAGAAGATCAGTTAAGCCTTTTCTGTGGGCCTGGGTAGGGAGGGGGAAGACGGGAAGGCGGGGCTGAGAGAAGCTTGGTGGATCTGAGAATGAGGAAGGAGTGATGTAAAAGAATAGAATTTTCCCTAGCAAGGAAAACTTGAGCAGTAGAACAGGTAGAGCAGAGGGGAGGATGGGAATGAATATCCCAAAAAGCCTGTAAGGGACAATTCTTAGTAACCTGTTTTCAGGTTACTAAGCAACTTTAAAGGCCATTTTCACCAGATCTCTGATAGGGGTCCAAGGGCTCTCTTCAGCTTGTTTGAGCTTTGGGTTAGCTGGTAAGAGGACCTGGTGGGACCTGGTGTGGGCGCTGATAGAAGAAGAGAGGAGTGAGTGGGTGAAGGGATTCCTTCAGTACCTGCTACCTCAGAAAAGAGGCAATGGTTTGAGGAAAGGTGGTTGTTTAGTTTTTGATCTAGTGAGTGGAGAGGAGAAGCCAGGTTGTTCAGGTGGAGGAGACAGTGGAGTGGCTGGGGCAGAAGGTTGAGGGTGAGGACCTATTTGAGCCGGGCAATAGGGTGGAAATTCATCAGTAGGGTCAAAAGTAGTGGATGAGTCTGGAGGAGGAGAAGATTGGGGATCAGTGGTTGTGGGTGTTGGTTTGCAAGCTAGAAAAATTTGCAGAGGTCTGCAAGAGGTGCAGAGAGCAAAAGCAAGAAGAAAGCTTTGATGTAGCAGCTTTTTACCCATTTTTTCGAATGCTCACAGTAATTGTAGAGATCCCTTAGAATGGAGGGATCAAGGGACCCAAAAGGGGGGCCATCTGCTTTGGTTGTCTAAGGGATAAGTAGGCCAGGCCTGGGTGCTATATTTGATCAATTTTTGGGTTTGATGTCTGGTGTCAAGGAGAGAGTTTTGAGGTTATCCAAGACGCATTGTAGGGGAGAGTTGACTGGCAGAGAGGACACATTACCCATGTCGCAAAGTAGTATAAGGAGGAGGGAAGGGGACGCAAACTTGGTATAGAGGAGAAGGAAGGAGATGCAATCGTAGTATAAGAGAGAAGGAGGAAACTGATTTATTGGCAAAAGGGGCATCCCCGCTAGAGCCAAAAATCAGGAGTGCCTTAGTGGCAGGTTCGAGCTGCAGAGATTGGTCGTCACTGAATCCTGACAGTCGAAGCTCTCGTCCTGGACGGAGCCGGAGCAGTGGGAGACCTTGGCCAAGGCTTTTCTTTTCGGGACCCCTCCTGGAGAGGCCAGAGACTCGCAGGGCCACAGGGCCGGAAAGAGGGGAAAGAAAGAGACAGGGGAAGAGGGAGGAGAGGGAGGGTAAGCGTCTCTCTGGCGGCTGAGTCTTGAAGGTGTGAGGACTAGGATTTTAGGAGAGCCACCAAGATGGTGAAGGTCTGGGTGGGGTGTGATGTTCAGTTCTCTGTTATGTGTTCCTGGAGGTTACACAGTCCTTTGAGGGAGACCTACAAAGCCTATGCTGGGAAATTACCAGCTGGGAAGGGAAGGGAATAATTTTGAACCCAGGAGTCTATTCTGCCCTAGGAAGGAGTCGCTGAGGGCCATCGTAGCCTTAAAGGCTGTGGTGGGGTGTTTTCCTCCCCGCAGGTGGGCAAAGAGGTTTGCCAGACAATCAATGGTCAAATCCTCCTGACACCACCTTTGGGTTTAGGACTCCAGGAAGGGGAAACTCACCAATCGAAGGTCGGTGGTGGATGGAGTTCTGGCAGTTGAGAAAATGGGTTCAGGCCTGGGTTCAGGCCATCCGGTGAGTGGCACTTCCGAAGGAAGAGGGACCCAAAAGTGGGTTTTAACCCTCTCCTGGGTTTCGGCACCAATGAAAGGAAAGTGACCACAACACTCGGAGTGACCAAAAGATCTTTATTGCAGCAGTGCAACAAAGAGAAAAGAAGGAAGGAAGAGAGAGAGAGAGAGAGAGAGAGAGAGAGAGAGAGAGAGAGAGAGAGAGAGAGAAGAGATGAACAGGGAGAGAGCAAGAGCAAGAGAGAGACAGAGAGTGCGTGCAAGAAAGATAAAGAGAGCAAGAGAGAGCAAGAGAGAAAGAGCAAGAGAGAGAGGGGCCTGGCAGGAGGGAGTTTTTATAGCTCAAATCTAATGGGGCCTCTGGGTCTGCAAGCTGCCTTGTTGGCCCAAGGGGGGTTGAGTGCTCAGCCTTGAGTGGGACTTGACACAAACAGGTGATAAAGGACCAGATAGAGGGGGGTTTGAGTGTGTGGGCTATCTTGCAGCCAACATCTGTTCAGCCTGCCCTGCAGACAACACAGTTCAGCCTGCTCTGCACCCAACAGATAGATTTCACAAAAACCATCCATGGTTGCTCAGAACTATGGAACTGTTAGAAGAAATATAAAAATAGAGCTGAAGTTAGGAACTTGTAAAAAGGGAACATATGATAATGAAGATTTAACATTTGGTATGTCCTAGTCATTTCTCCAGAGTATTCCCATCTAATCCCAGACAGAGGCACTGAAGTCTCCGGCACCTACCAGTGCTTAAAAATGCAGTGAAGGGGTGCAGCATTCAGTCTCTCCAGAAACGTGAAATCTGTGTTGCTGTTAGGTCTTAAATGGCTTATGCTTTTACTTGTTAAAATAAACTCTGTAATGGAGGATAACATAGACATAGGAAGACCAGTAACCATAAGCATGTATCTCAATTCATGTTCACAAAGAGAACACACTCATATTTCCACCATCCTGATCCAATTCTAGAACAGTCCAGATACTGCAGAAGGTTACCTGGTGTCCAGTCCTTACACACACCACCTGTTCCTAAGATAACTCCTATTATTCTCACCTACAGCACTACAAATGGGTTTTGCCTGATTCTGATTTCACGTGAATGTAGTCATAAAACCTGTTTTCTCCTTTTGTCTTGTATTTCTCTTTCTGTGTCTAACTAGTGCATTTCCTCCATGTTGCTGCAGGTGACATCAATTCATTCATTCTCATTGCTTACATTCTACTTTATGGAGACTAATACCCTGGGCATTGTGTTTCTCCCAGTTTGGAGCTATTAAAATTAATGCTGCTCACAGCATCTACTGGCACAAGTCTCTAGTACACACATCACACATGTTTGCATTTTTGTTAGACATATGCCTGGAAATGGATCATTTAGTTTATAAAAAAGAGCAGGAGCTTTGGCTGTTCTGCCCATAACCACGATCCGATCATTGTCACTGTTTCCATTCTTTACATGAGGGCTCTCTGGCCACTGAAACCAGCTCAACACCCCTCTCTCCAAACACACACACACACACACACACACACACACACACACACACACACAGAGTCACACTTATACAGCAAGCTGGTAACAGGGGAATTAACACTTTTATTGTAGCCCTTAAACAATGACAGACTCTAATCCCAGTGCATCTCTTGTACTCTCTCAGACTTTCCTAGTAAACTCCAGTTGTCCACACCACTAATTTGATTGACAAATCATCACTACTTTGGCTTCCTCCACTACCCTAACTTCTCCAAGTAAACCTCTTGCAATAGAATTTTCTCCCAGTATACACTTAGGGGAATCTGATCTAAAACAAAAAGGTAGGGCCCTGTTCCATTAAGGTTGATAGCACTGGGTTTTCAAAGTCGCAGTGCCTCAGTCCACAGCCATTTTGCTTCTGTTTTGTTTCTCTGAAACTGCTTTTGCCTAAGGAAATGCTTTCCTTGAAACCCTGGGCACTCTGGGATTCCATGAAAGCACACTGCTTTAATTATTTCCCTAGTGTAGCTACTGCCTCTTCCCTGAGCTACTCTTTCCATTCTTTCTAAATAGGCTTCTTGAACCTGAATGCTTTCTGGGGTTAATTATTGGCTCACTAATCTCATTTCATACACTACCCCTGAAACAATACATCTATCATCACCACTTACTTTTTTACCTGATTATAAAATAATGGTGATTACAGAAAAATGAGAAATTAATACAAGTTTAATGAACAAACTTCAACACTCATAAACCTATCATCAGGAAATAAATCACAATTATTATTTTATTATAACTTCTTCCAATCTTTGTATCTCTTTTAGACTTTGGATTAGGCAGAAAGAGAACTTGAGCTCCATACAGTTTTAAAGGCAGCCTCAGCATACCCTATAATTAATTCTGAAGTTCATCCCTCAGGGTTATTCTGGGTTGGGCACTTTACCACTGAGCCACAACCCGGCCCCAGGAATAGTCATTTGTACTCACCTTTATTTACTCACTGGAGATAGGCCAATCATGGGGCATGATCCTGAGCCAGCAGCCTCAGCCAAGGCAGGCTCTATAAGGGCTGAAGGCTGGGACTTCCTCATACCCGAGGGGAGTTCTGCACAATATGTGGCAATACCAACCATAAAATCATAGGGGCCATACTTCACATTTTTCTCGGGAACCATCAAGATTTGTATAAATGTAAATATAAGTTTTTATTTGTAAATATCTACTATTCATATCAGAAATGGAAGTTCAGGATGCTGCAATAACAATCAAAATCAAACCCTCACAATAAAAGTCATTTTTACTTTTATAGGTTTTTTATCTAACAGCATTTTCAGGTCAATTGTAAAATAGTTCAGTAGTCTTATTTGTAAATGGAGCTCAGGAACTTACACAGTTGTTTTCAATGAGAGGTTATCTATTCATCCTGGATTAAAATGACCAGGTCTCCTTGTGAAAAGTTATCATTATTCTTTTTTTTCCTTCTCAATAGTTCCAAAGAGGTTTCTGTCATGCTCTATGCTTTCTTTTGTAGAAATTTCAGAAATTGCTATGGAAGTTTATATCCTCATTTGTGGGAACATATAGAGAGTACATTATTTTTTCACTGTGTTCAAATGTTGCCAAATGTAGTTTGACAACCTCATTGCCTAATGAACTTACTATGGTATGTCTGCTTTTATTTATTTATTTTCTACTAGAGCAAAACAGGGAAGAAGAGAAAGTCAAATGAATTTGCAAATGTAATTAGTCTTGGCACAGCGCCCTGGGCCACAGCCCTTGCTCACTGTGCATGCAATTGGGATGTCTAAATAAAACTGGTATCCTTACCCAGTGATAGTGCCGTAAAAAATAAAGCTTCACACGAATTTGTCAAGACTGTTGTATGTGGAAGCTACAAGTCTTGGCTTTATCCCAACTAAATCACAGTATAAGTGTTTGGTTTGGACAATAATTAAGTTATACAGAAAGGCCTGATTCATTTAGGGCCAGCAAAAACCACAGCCTCCACCCCCACCCAAGACATTAAAGGATGTACAGATCAGCAATAATTTACATGCCTGTTTTCACATTCAACAAATCAAGGAGATTCCCACTGAGGCATGCAGAAAGCTCCCTCTAACACGTATAGACCAATGCATTAATAAATCAAAACCATTATTAGAATTCTTAAACCAATATTTACAATCAGACATGCTTCCTGTTATCAGTTCTAGAATTAGGTAGAAATATGGTCCATATAAAACATTAATTAATATAATCAATCACTATTTTCCACTAGTTGTCAAAGATTACTAGCAACACAATCATGGTTTAGAAAACAGAAAAGAAATTTGACTTGCAAAGTTTCTGTGGAGATGTGTTGCAGCTAATAAATTTGTGCAGAGCATGTCCATGCACACCACCCTCAGGCAGAACAAGGGTGGCTTTCATTGCCTGTGGTTTCCCCCCACCTAAACATTTTTAACTGTGTCCATGAATTTTTATGCTTATATTTGCAGATGAGGCACAGCAAAGCCACTTAGGTATAAACCAGGATTTGTCAAACCACATGAAATTATGTCATTCTAAGAGCTTTGCAGTTTATAGCAGATGTTGATGGACAAACTTTCTACCCAAATAGTGTCAGGAAACTAGTGTTAGCCATAGATTGACACTGATGACACTGGCAAGCTGTACAATGCTGTATGTGAGTTTCCTATATGAGATTTCAGTGAGGCCAGAATCAAATTAACACTTTAGCACCTTCTGAATCCTTCTTAATTTTAATTGAGCTGGAAAATAACTTTTATCTTCTGGAGTTTTAGCTGCATAAGAGACCATATGTTTTAGAACATTATGTCAATATTTTAATAAGGAAAACTGACATTGAAAATAAATAAATGTGTGTTATGTGTTAGTCACCTACTATAACCCATACTACAAATACTGAAATTATATTTAAACTTTAACTTAAATTGTTTGTTTTAAACTATCCTCATACCTTTAAATATTTATGATAACCACTCAAAATATTAAGAGACTGTTTTCTCAATGCATTTGTCCTTGGAAAGATGATATCTTGAAAGTATCTTAATAATATGTTGTTTTTGACCCCTTAGTCTTTCCCCTTGTTTTTGACGTGAATGCTTACTTAGAACCATGGTAAAGTTAGCATTATTTATTCAATAAACCTTAGCAGCTTCATGGAAAAGCTATAGATTTAGCTGTTATGTGCAAAAGAGTATTTACAGCACTGAAATTTACCAGAATTTGTCTTTGATGGGCTTTGCTCAAACAGAACTCAAGTATCTGTCTATAGCAAGAAACAATTTTGGCACTAATTTGGTCATAAGCACAAATTGTCACACATTTTCATAGTTTTAAGGAAGTGAAGAAAATATGGTAGTTTATTGTATAAAATAAATTCTTTGTCAGAGCAGACTAAATTCTGGCAGTTCTTAGAGTAAGAAGATTTGGCTATATTAGACTAAACCTTTTGTATTAAAAGCGTTCCCCTTTCTTGGGAGCAAATATAATAATAAGAACATTAGTGCGTAAAAAAGTGTAACTTCTTTTATCTTAAGCCAGCAGATTCTAAATACAGAAATGATCTTGGTCTTTGTAAATATATACACAGGTGCTATAACAGTGCTGTCATGCCCTAGCTATGCTGAGACCAGTAGTACACTGTTCAGAAACCTGGGAGGAGTTAGTTAAAAAGATTGAAATCCAAAGAGATTTCTCTTGTCCTGGGTCTTAAAACTCATTCTGTCCTCCTGTCTGAAAAGTTGCTAAATCTAGAATCACTGTCCAACTCTCTATACGAGGTCACTTTGCCCTTGTTCTGTAACCTTTGTCTAATTCTTACTCTTTTCATTGTGTAAAGAAAGGCAGTCACTCTTAAAGTAATAGTAGATGGGGTGCCTTAGCATTGTTAACAAATTCTATCTTCTTTCTTTCTTTAATTCTCATCACCTTAAAACGAATTGGGGGCAGGAAGGAGCTGTCAGTATTAAGGAGAGAATTGCACTGAATTCTGCAGAATGGGGCAAGAGGTATGAAAAAATGAGTAATACCCCCAAATAAAGCTAAGCGTCTAGTAGATACTTATTATAATTAAAACTTTGCTGCTTTACCCCTGTAATGAAATAGAGACAATGAAACGCTCAACTTTAATGTCAAGAACAATTCGCAAGGTGCTACTCAATGACGTGTTGGATTAATCATCTAATGGAAGTATCTTGACCCCAAAGATTAATGTTATACTTTGATAGATAGTAGACAAATCTGAGAATTATTAGTGATGCAAAAAAAAAATCTAGTTTCAATTCTATCCCAGTAAGTTTTTGCTGTGTCTTCTTTACTGATTCATTCAGTATTCATTCATTTAAGGACATTTTTATGGAGCACTCACCATGTACCAGGCATCATCCTAGACCCTAGGGATAATAGTAATGAACAACACATTCTCTACCCTTAATGAGTTTCTAATTTTATAGAGGATAATAAATTAAATCTGTGCACAAATAGATGATTAGAAATTTCTGATATTGATAAGTCCCGTGTAGAACAGCAAATGGGATTGAAATTTGGGATAAGATAGAAGCAAGGCAGAAAATTGAGCATTTCATCATTACAGAAAATCTGTCTGGGAATGTGGCATTGGTGATGGTTAGGTGAAATAGTAGAAAAAGGTAAAGACCTGAGGAAGAGTGTTCTATGAAGATAAAATAACAAAAGACGTGGAATGGAAACAAATTCAGTGTGTTTGGAAGTTCCAAAAATGGCCCAAGTGGCTAGACAATTGTCAGCAAGGAAAGTAGTCTGAATCAAATGCAGAAAGGCACGCAGACATCAAGGCACATAAGGTTTTGATCCCACACGAAGAATATGGGTTTTATTCAAATGATAATTTAAATTCATTGAAGAGTTTCATTTATTACTTAAAAAGAGTATAATAGCTGCCAGATAGACAATAAACTATAGAAGAAGCAGGATTGAAATAGGAAGACCATTTATGACACTATTTTTGAATCAAAGAGTGAAATGATCATGGTGTGGACGAAGGTGATAGCAGTCTAGATGAAAGGCAGATATATTGAAAATGTATGTTGGAATTAAAGTCAATGGGAAATCCTGGGTGGAATGTGGGACATGATGTTCAAAAAGGAGCAATCTTGCTATAACTTACAGGTCCGAGGTCTGTACAAAATCTGAGATGAGAGTGATGTTATAGAGTAGAGGCCGAAGGAGTCAGGTAAAAGGAACTCATTGGAAATCTCACAGATAGATAATGTTAGAGCTGGCATCAACACTAAGTACCTTGAGGACTAAATTTAGTTCATTTCTCTCCTTCAGGAAGCTCCAGAGTGGCCTTTTTAACTATGATTTAATTCTTTTCCCCCACTTAGGTAAAAAGAAAAAAAAAGGTAATTCTGGTAATTGTGAAACATTATGTGTTATCAGTAATTATTTTCCTTTTTCTCTCTTCCATACTTTGTTCTTATTTTTTTCAATTTCCTCACTAATATTAATTACTTTATAAAATCCAAGGTGTTTATTTCAATTTTATAGCAAATAAAAAAGATTCATTTCTACTCCATTCACATCATCCATGATCTCAAGGACAATGAGTCTCATATGGAGGCACCGCTACTAACAGTTCTTTGCTCCAAAGATGAGATCAGACCCTCAATTCCATGTCTTTGTTTTTTTTATGTATTTTCTCCTGGAGGTGACTTTTACCCATTTTCTATCTGACTTTGCCATATTTGTGAATTAGTAGGAGCCTGAATATAATCAAAAGAAATAGATGAGGAGTCATAACAATTCCTGTGTCTCCTTTTATCCAAAGTTCTAAGACCAAGACATGCTCCTAAATGTTTCAATATACCAATGTCTCTTGGCTACAAGGCATGATAGTATGCACAAGATCCTCAAAAACCAAAAGCTGAATGTTCTCTCTGATGTGCAATTGCTAATACATAATAAGGGGTGGGGCAGGGAAGAATAGAAGTTCATTGGATCAGACAAAGGGGATTGAAGGGAAGGAAGGAGGGATGGGAATAGGAAAGACAGAGGAATGAATTGGACTTTTTTTAGGGAAGACCTCACCAGTCCACAAAATGTTCTCCTTGGAATAACACTAAAGCAGTGATTATAGTTGCATTTATGTTTTAGATATAAAAATGTTTACATATTTAAGATATGGAATTGATATCTATTTAGCATTCTCTGCTGTGTTCTATGTCTACTATAAAACATATCTTTCAAATGCTGTATTTTTTTTTTAGAGAGGAGAGAGAGAGAGAGTGAGACAGGGAGAATTTTTAATATTTATTTTTTAGTTCTCGGCAGACACAACATCTTTGTTGGTATGTGGTGCTGAGGATTGAACCCGGGCCGCACGCATGACAGGCGAGCCAGCTACCGCTTGAGCCACATCCCCAGCCCTCAAATGCTGTATTTAACACATAATTTAAGTTGTCCCTTTAGCATATCTATGGGTCTGAAAAAAGAAGTTGATAGGGTTTAAGACTAAATGAGGTCTTAGAATATTTCCAACCCATCTATCAAGTCCTGGGCACTGATCTAGGAGTTAGTGTCACAGTGATGGAAAAAAAGCAGGTTCTCACGCAACTTGTATTTTAGTGTGTGGAAAGGCAAACAGTAATCACACAATAGAAGATTTTTAGAGAAGGAGAATTTCTCAAATATAGTAAAACAACACAGGGTGCCTAGAGGAGAGCTACTTTAATTCAGGAGTGGAGGAAAGGACTCTCTGCTCATTTTACAGGAGAATGGGATGATGAGACAAAGCAACCAGAAAAAATTTTGAGAAACACATTCTGAGAGTCCTTTGGAAAAACCCAGGCAACTCAAATGAGATTTGGCATTGATTTTCCCAGTTCCTTCACTTAGCTTTCAGGCACTTCCTATATTCTTGTCTCCTATCAACACTGCGATCAAATCTAAGTCCACTAGTAACTCAGGCCTGAAGATGTTATGCTACCCTCTGGCTCACCCTCTTCACCCACTGCTGCAAACTGCAGAGGTGCCCAACCTCTGGAGTTAGAAAAGGCATTTACTGAATTGGATTGTACCAAGTTCTAAAGGAATGAAAGTCAACTATATATTTCACTATCTACTGTCTTTTAGGAAAGAGTCTGCTAACCTTTAGGAAAGAATATCTGCTGGTAGAATCTGAGAATTCTTATTTTGGAGAAGGGGTAAACAGAAGGGAAAAGAGAATGCAGAAGGGTTATATTTACATTTGTGATTTATATTAGACTTGTGGGCTAAGGGCTCTTCTGTTATATGTCTGACCTCATTGATTCTGTTTTCCCAAAGTATCTACCTTCACCTTTCCAGATATCCTCTACCATGTATTGATCACAGGAACTAATGTAATATGACCAATAAGGTATGTAGACAAAGGATCAGATACTCTGAAATGGACTCGGCAGAAGTTATTTATGTCTGTTTTTTGAGTGCACTTTATGCATACTGAAGCTTCATTATTATATATTCTGAGTAAATAATAACCTTATCTTTAAAAGAAACAACTTTAATTCATAATATATATTTAAAAGCAGTAGAACATTGATTCAAAAAGTGTCCCCTTTTCTGAGACTAATGGGAGACTCTGGACATCATACAATTATCTTAGTCTCAGTCAATTCATTGCTTACATATTGGAGGGATGGGGATGTAGCTCAGTGGTAGAACACTTGCTTAGCATGTGTGAGGTTCTGGGTTCCATCCCCTGTACTGAAAATTACAATTAACTACGGTTCATCTTTTGGATGTTTGCTTCATTTACGCATAGTTTTAGGCCATTTTTAAAAGAATCTTGTGAACATCATCATGCCTTGTAGCTAAAAGAACAGCAGAGTATTGAGTTTAAAGGTAAAACCTGAAATTATATGGAAGTGTAAGTAGAAATTTTAAAATTTTATATAACACAGAGGCGCAAGAATTCAAGATGAAATGTTCGTTTGGAGTTTCGTGCTTGATCCAGGACTGAGTATGTCCATGACCAGTTTTATAAGAAGCTTCTCAGCAATCAGCCCTGTGACAGACACTCTGACTCTTTGTGTATGGAGTTTTCCAGGATGTGGGTTTGAAAGGTTAATAAAATAGGTACTTGTCACTCCGTTTTTCTATATGCTTAACAAAACACTGTTTGCTAATCTTGTTCCCAAGATGTGCTGTCCCCAACTGTGAACTGTTTGCTAATCTTGTTCCCAGAATGAGCTGTCCCCAACTGCCAAACTACAAAATGTAACTTCTCTCCCTGCCCTCTCCAAGGAAAGTATATAAGCTCTGCTTAAGCTGTTCTCAGGGCTCTATCTCTCTTTGCTATAGAGAGCTCTGGGCCCTAGCATGCTGGTCTCCAAATAAACCCTCCCTTCTGCTGTTGCATAAGATAGTCTCTTGTGGTCTCTTCCTCCGACGTTTCGCCGGACCCTTACATTTGGTGCATTGGCCAGGAAGTGCACATCGCCGGACAGGGAGACCTCAACAAGACTCCTTTAGGGGGGGTAAGTAAGGCACCTTTTCTTCTTCTTCTTCTCCTCCTGCTTCTTCTCCTTCTTGTATTTCCTTTGAGATCACTCAGAGTCTGGTTTTTGGCTCAGCAGAGAGCGTGAGCTCTTAGAGCCTTCTGGTTCTTTGGTTCAGCGAAGAATGTGAGCTCTCAAAACCTTCTGTTTTTTTTTTTTTTTTTTTTTTTTTTTTTTTTTTTTTTTTTTTTGGTTTGGGTTGACAAAATGTGGTTGTCAGCGAAGAACGTAAACTCCCCCTGGCGGTAGTAGACAGACGTGTCCCTAAAGCCACAGGCCACGTCTCTCAAGGGACGCTTTGAGAGACTCTGGGGGGGGGCGGAAGTGCCCCCATCTGGGAGGGACGGAAGTGCCCTCATCTGTATTCTGCTGCCAACCCGTCTGGTTTTGCCGACAACTATTCTTTCTCTCAGGTTAAATTCACTGTCTGTTTTTAATCTTTGCCTCTAAACTCGTGTTACACGTTTACTGTTTACTGTATGTCCGTGTTTGTGTCACGTTTATATTGTCCCTGTCTTTGTTCAAGTAACTTTCATTATGGGACAGAGCCATTCCACGCCTCTGTCCCTGACCCTTGATCACTGGACTAAAATCCACTTAAGGGCTTAAAATCTTTCTGTTTCAGTAAAACACTGGACCTGACAGACTCTCTGTGCCTCAGAATGGCCCACCTTTGGAGTCTGATGGCCCCCAGAAGGATCTTTCTACTTCCCACTAATTTAAAAAGTCAGAGATATTATCTTTGTCTTTCAGCCAGGACCACATAGCCATGCAGATCAACAGCCATATATCTTAACTTGACAGGACCTCTACAAATCTCCTCCTCCATGGGTAAAGCCTTTCCTTGTCCCTGCCCCCGCTCCTACTCCTTCCCCCACAATTCTGTCTCTCAAACCCTCTGCTCCTCCTCCTCCTCCACCCTCTGTTCTCCCTAAATCTCAAGATTTAACTATACTGGACTCTCCTCCCCCTCCTTATCCCCTACCCTCATCTCCCAACCCCCAACACCCTCTAAATGATTCCTCTGCTGCTAACTCAGCCTCTCCACCATTGGAGGAAACTAAGCTGACCCAGTGCCCTCCAGATAACTCCCCCATGACACACACAGCCCCTCCTCCCCCCAAAAAACTGGCCCAGCTAAAAAAACTCAAAAAACCCGCCGACGTTTTCACACCAGCCTACTTGGGATGACTGCCAACAACTCCTAGGGACTCTCTTCATGACAGAGAAACAAAAAAAAATCCTCCTGGAAGCTAAAAAAAAAATCCTCGGACCAGATGGGCGACCGACACAACTTCCCCTTAAACCGACCCAACTGGGACCCCAAGACCTTTAAAGGTAGGGAACATCTGTCCACTTATCGCCGGACTCTAATAGCGGGTCTCCAAACAGCCACTAGACAGCCAACTAATTTGGCCAAGGTAAGAGAGATCATTCAAGGGCCTAATAAATCTCCCTCTATGTTTCTAAAAAAATTATAAAAACATATAAAAAATATACTCCTTTTGATCCTCAGGCAGAGGATCAAAAGGCATCTGTTATGATGGCCTTTATTAGACAAACTGCCCTACATATTAAAAAAAATTACAACACTTAGATGGATTACAAGATATGACTTTGAGAGATTTAGTCAGAAAAGCCGAGAAGGTATGCTATAAGAGAGAAACGGAGGAAGAGAAGGAACAAAGGAGGGAGAAAGAAAGGGAGCAAAGGGAGGATGAAAGAAACAAAAGACAGACTGAGACATTGACTAAGGTCCTGGTTACAACAACAAATAGGCCAGAAGTTAAGAGACAGGGAGACAGAAAGGGATAATTGGGCCCATTCCAAAAGCCACCTCTGGCCTCAGATCAATGTGCCTACTGTAGAGAAAAAGGACACTGGGCCAAAGAGTGCCCTAAAAAAAAACAGCCACGCCAGCCAACCATTCTAACTCTGAAGGATGACTAAAAAAGTTAGGGCTCGGATCCCCTCCCCAAACTCAAAGTAACTTTTAAAATAAAAGAGACTCCAATAAACTTTAAAATAAATACAGGGGCAATATACTCAGCCCTTAAGGCCCCATTGTGCCCTCTATCAACTAAAAGGTCTCTAGTTCAAGGGGCTAATGACAGTAAATATCGGGCTTAGACAACTAAGAGGACCATGGACCTGGGGGGAAAAAAAAGTCCATCACTCCTTCCTAGTGATCCCAGAATGCCTGGCCCCATTGATGGACAAAAATCTGCTCACCAAACTCCGGGCCAGAATAACTTTTAACCCTAAAGGCCCCCAAATAAAATTTCTAAATCCTTCAGTAAAAACTCCTATAGTCATGGCTTTAACTATGTCAGTAAAAGATAAACATCAACTCTTCACACCCCCCAAGACTGATCAAACAGACAAACTATCCCCAAAATAGATAACAGATTACCCAGATACCTGAACAAAAACTGCTGGGTTAGGCCTAGACATAAAACAACCTCTAATAACAGTGGAGTTAAAAACCTCAGCCTCCCCAATTAATATTAACCAATATCCTCTAAACAAAAAAAACCCAAAAAACTAAAGATAGAATAAGGCCCCATATTCAAAAATATCTGGCCTTAGGGGTCCTAAGGCCCTGTCAATCGGCCTGGAACACTCCCCTACTACCAGTAAAAAAGCCAGGAACTGGGGACTATCACCCCATTCAAGACCTAAGAGAGACCAACAACAGAGTGCAGGACATTCACCCCACAGTACCTAATCCGTACAATCTACTTAACACCCTAAACCCTAAACAAAAATAGTATACTGTTCTAAACTTAAAAGATACTTTCTTTTACTTACCTCTACACAAAGATAGTCAGTTACTATTTGCTTTCAAATGGATAAACCCAAAAACCGGAACGTCTGGTCAACTAACTTGGACCAGACTCCCACAGGGGTTCAAAAACTCCCCCACTCTCTTTAATAAAGCCCTCCAAAGAGATCTCAACAGAACTACGCACCCCAAAGTCACCCTGCTTCAATATGTAGATAACCTGCTACTGGCAGCCGGTACCAAAAAAAACTGTGAGTCTGGGACCCAAACACTATTATCCGAGCTTACTCAACTCGGGTATAGAACTTCTGCCAAAAAGGCCCAAATTTGCCAACAAAAAGTAATCTTCCTGGATTATTCCCTTAGGGACGGTAAACAATGGCTCACTGAGCCCAGAAAACAAACTGTTGTACAAACACCACCCCCATCTAACAAGAGGACAAATAAAGAGGCTAAATTGACAGCCCTAAATAGAGTAACCATGTTAACACTTTCCACACCAGGGGAACATAAGGACACAGACACTAAACTCGACTTTACTGAGCCCAGCCTGCAATTTCAAAAAGCCTTACACTACATTAAAAATGTACATCAACTCACTCACCCTGGTTCAAAGAAATTGCAGGCATTTCTAAAGAATCAAGAACTGAGTTTTCCACTAACCGGCTCACAGCGAAAGAAAATAACTAAACGGGTAACAAATGCCTGTCGGGTCTATCGATTGGTTAATGCTTACCCTTCCAAGCTTCCTACAGGAAGGCGCCTTCAAGAAACCAGACCAGGACAATTTTGGGAAGTGAACTTTACTAAAATTAAGCCAACAAAATATAAACTTAAATATCTCCTAATCTTTATAGATACATTTTCAAGATAAATTAAAGCCTTCCCCACAAAAAAGAAACGGTACAAATGGTGGTCAAAAAAATCCTAAAAGATATTTTTCCAAAATACGGCCTGCCTAAGGTAATAGGGTCTAATAATAGATCGGCGTTCGTGGCCCAAATAAGTCAGGGGTTAGCCAGGACCCTGGGGATTAATTAAAAGTTACATTATACTTATAGACCCCAGAGCTCAGGACAGATTAAAAAAATAAATAAAACCATTAAAGAGACCTTAACAAAATTAAACTTAAAGACCGACATAAAAAATTGGACTATACTCCTGCCTTATACACTGTTTCATACAAGAAATACTCCCTCTGTTTCTTTGTGTAACCTCACCCCCTATAAAATTCTCTATAGTGCCCCTCCTCCAGTAAGGGACCTAACCCCAACTCTAAGACCTAACAATTCCTTCCACACCCCCTTACTTGACAAACTTAAAACTTTAAAAAAAAAAAAAAAAAAAAAAACTCAGTGATACCTGTGAAAACAGCTGGCCACTGCCTACCAACCTGGGGATGAAGGAACTCCACACCCATATCAAGTGGGAAACTTCATCTACATAAGACAACATCAGGTGTCATCCCTAGAACCCCGCTGAAAAGGACCATACCAGGTGCTACTTATAACACCTACAGCGGTAAAGATAAACAAAATCACTTCCTGGATCCATGCCTCTCATCTCAAGCCTGCGCCCTGTCCAGACTCTGGCTAAAAATTTAAAAAACTAGTAACCCTCTCAAATTGCGTATTTGCCGTGTAGATAAGACTATGGACTCTCCCCTTAACCACCAATAGTCCTAACCCTCATCAGCCCGTAAAACAACAATGGCTAATCACAAATCCTACTAGACAAAAAATATAATCTATCTCACATACAGCCCCCTTAGGGACCTGGTGGCCATCTCTCCACCCAGACATTTGTCAACTGGCTATAGGTCTTTCCTATTGGGTATCCCTGATAAAAAAAAATCCCACTAAAATTCCATTAAATCCCTTCTGTACCATAGATAATAAAAACAAACATTATGGATGTAGGGACACACGAGCCAGATATAGGTTGGCTAACCTAGATTACTATGTTTGCCTGGCGGACTATCAAAGCCACAAACAGTCACGGCTGTGTGGGGGAAAAACCGACTTCTTCTGTAAGTCATAAAGATATAAACATACAGGGGCTACCTGATGGAACCCAAACCTCCGCCAGTTCTCAGACCATTGCCCCCTTGCTAAAATAACAAGTACTGAGGTATCTCTCCACCTATTCACTCCTCTCTTCTCCTGTCAGTGCCCACACCGGGTCCCACCAAGTCCTCTTACCAACTATCCCAAAGCTCAAACCAGCTGAGGAAAGCCCTCAGACCCCTATCCAAAATATAATAAAAATAACCTTTAAAGTTACTTTGTCATCACTAAAAACAGGTTACTAAAAATTTAAAGTCCCTCACAGTCTTTTTGGGATACCCACTCCAGTCTTCCCCTCTACTCTACCTGTTCTACCACTCAAGTTTTTGTTGCTAGGAAAATCCCAAACCCCTTTCCCATTATTCTTTTACATCTATCCTTCCTCATTCTCAAATCCACGTAGCTGCTCTCAACACCGCCTTCCCCATCCTCCCCCTCTGTACCAGGGCCACAAAAAAGTCTTAACTGACCTTCTCCAGAAGTCTTCACCATGACTGACTTTAGGACTTTCAACAAAAGAGTCCCTATAAAAAAGTTCAATATAAATAAACTTCCTCTTTTCATGTTGCCCTGTTCTACTTGGTCCCTGACTAAAAAAATCAACACTCCTAAGCTAGACACCCCCTTACTAGTTTTTCACAAAATATGTGAACAGGGCCTCTGGCTTGAGCTGGGGCTTCACAGAGATGACTACATTTCTAAAATAAAAAAGTTATCAACTGGGCTCCATGGTAACAGCTGACAAAAAAAAAAAAAAAAAAAATTCTCCCCCTCCCAGGTGTCCTTAAAAATTTAACTTGCCCAGAACAGAAAAAAAAAAAAACTACTTTTTATAAACTTCTACAAACTGTAAACTTCTGAGCCCCTTCCCTTACATGTTAAGTACAAAATTCTAAACTACCTAAACTTGGGGTTCAAAAAATTAATTAATTACAACAACAAAAAAATACCCTCTAAATCCGGTTACAACAAAATAAGACTGTTTCCCTGTCTTCAGTACTATCTTAGGTGCCTTGCCTTGTCCGTCCCTACAACAGTATAATTCTATATACTTAAACATTATTTATATTTTCATAAAATAGTCAACAAATATAATTAATTATATAATAGTACAAATGTTTCCCAGAGTGCTGTATCATGACACAGGTTCATTTAAAAATCAAATAAGGGGACATACAACCAGGTTCCGCCGAAAACCTATATCCCTCACTTTAACCATCTTATTAAAAATAAAAATTACTACAAAGGTGGACACAGGGACCACTGCCCTGGTCCATGGGACACAACAAATGACCCAATTAAAAACAACAATGGACCAAAACTTAAAAATATTAAAAACCTCCATCACAGCTTTACAAAAATCTTTAACCTCTCTCTCTGAAGTTGTTTTACAGAACAGGCAAGGGTTAGACCTCCTCTTCTTGAGAGAAGAGGGCCTTTGTACTACATTAAAAAAAATATTGTTTTTATGCCAACCATACTAAAATTATAAAAAAAATCTATAAATAAACTAAAAAAACGCCTTAAAAATGTCAGAGAAAAAAAAAAAAGACCCAAAAAGAGTGATGTAAGTCTTGGTTCACACAGTCCCCCTGGTTAACTACACTTTTATCAGCCCTGGCCGGTCCTCTAATAATTCTTATATTGTTGCTAAATCTAGGACCCTGTTTGCTCAACCATGTAATTTCCTTTCTCCAAGCCTCAAATTAGACAAATCAAACTTATGGTAATCAGACAACAATATACCCCACTAACAAACATAAAATGTGACACCACCCAATGATCACTTTTATAATTAAAAGTAACCAAAAAAAATAAAAAATAAAAAGTTAATAAAATAAATACTTGTCACTCCGTTTTTCTATATACTTAACAAAACACTGTTTGCTAATCTTGTTCCCAGGATGTACTGTACCCAACTGTAAACTGTTTACTAATCTTGTTCCCAAAATAAACTGTCCCCAACTGCCAAACTACAAAATATAACTTCTCTCCCTGCCCTCTCCAAAAAAAATATATAAACTCTACTTAAACTGTTCTCAGGGCTCTATCTCTCTTTACTATAGAGAACTCTGGGCTCTAACATACTGGTCTCCAAATAAACCCTCCCTTACAGGTTGACATATTTGAAACTAGACAACTTGAGAGTTTCTCCTTAAGAAAAAAAATCATATTTGCATCAAATATAATGCAAATGTGTTTATTTAGAAATGAAACCAGAATAAGATCAACCAAAACTTTCAAAGCTATTGTTATTGATAAATGTTATGCAAAATGTGTTTTCACGTTCAAATCTCATAACTGATTACATCATGCTCATTGAGGGTCATTACCTAGTTTCTTTCTTTATGACCTATAAGATCATAAGACACTTAAATCCTTCTTATGAGGGGAGGGGGCATGGGGGCAGGAAAAATGGTGGAATGTGATTGACATTATTACCCTAGGTACATGTATGACTGCACATATGATGTGACACTACATTATGTACAAAGAAATGAAAAGTTGTGCTGCAATTGTGTACAATGAATCGAAATGCATTCTGCTGTCCTATATTCCTAAATAAATAAATAAAATTTTAAAAAGCCTTCTTATGAGTAATGTTAAGTAATTTTAGGATGATCATACTCATTAACTAGATTGTCTACGATGCCCTTGTTGTTTTGATATACTATGAGTCTTAAGTTATCTTCATTTATATTAGTAATATGTTTCAAATATGCAAGAAATCTCATTTTTTCCAATGCATTTACATGATCCACTCCTCTTCATTAGCTGGATTATTAAACAGCTCAAGAGCCTTATTCATTCATTAAATTACTCTTAAAAATCATTTAAAACCTTAAATAAGATATACACAAAAGCAAATGCATCTAAAAAAGTCATTGCATAGTATCAAGCCATATAATTGCATAATCAAATAATTCTCATGCTGCACACGTTAACTTATTGAAGAATGTATGCAAAAGTTTCATAAGCAGTGTATTCGGTGTTTTTATATATTTCCCAATTGTTGGTAGCAATGCTGAATGCCCTTTTGCCTGAGTCACTGGATATTTTTCAGAATAAGAAATATTAAATATTTTTAGTTAAGTTTCATAGACTGGTATGCATAAAACTTGTGCCTACCTACAAGCAAACATGTAGTAGATGAGGCAGCCCTGTACCTTATCACCATAAAATTTTGATTATATTTAATGTGATTCCAATAAAATGTAAAACACACTTTACTTTTATATTGCATGTATTACTGAGCATATTTTTCATGAACTTTTATTTTGATTGTCAGTGACAACTGAATCCATCACTTATACTTTCACATGTCTAAATATTGGAATACCATTCCACACAGTAGCTTCTGGTCTGTACATCCCAGACCTGGTTCTTTTTTACTATGTGTGTGCCTCCAGGGTCTGGCATCAGAAAACACCATCACCTTACTACTGTGTAACCTCTGGCCTGCACTGTCATGTCACAACATGACAGAAAAGTGACACAACAACCCTAGGAGTGTGCCCAGAGCCATTCCTACACCAAGATGACTGGCAACAACAGAAATCAATATGTATAACCATAAGCCTCAAAGATGCACCCCTCAAAACCAAACCAAGTAATTCTCCATTTCAGTTTTTGCAGTTTAACTAATCTACAAATGAAAAGGCTCATAATCAACACTCCAAAACTAAAAAGGAAAAGGCAAACAGAAGGAATCAGAGTGGGAAAAGCTATGGTTTCAACATGTTGTGATTTTAATATCTTATTTTTGCCACTTTTTTGGGAAAAAAAGTATATGATCAGCCAGGTGTGCTTGTGTACACCTGTAATCCCACTGGTTCGGGAGGCTGAGGCAGGAGGATCCTGAGTTCAAAGACAGCCTCAGCAATTTAGAGAGGCACTAAGAAACTCAGTGAGACCCTGTCTCTAAATAAATACTGAAAGGGCTGGGGATGTGGCTCAGTGGTCGAGCACCCCTGGGTTCAATACCCCGTACCAAAAAAAAAAAAAAAGAATATATATATATATATATATATATATATATATATATATATATATATATATATATATATAAATACATGGCCAGTACCCCTTTCCATATCTTGGAAAGGGTCAAGGGCTCCAAAGCTTAAGTTGCATTAGCCTCATGAGAATTTCCTTTATACAGACGGCAAGCAGCCAGTTTTACCAAGCACTGAGCCCATGCTGCCTGGCTGCTGCCTCACAATTGGCCACCATCTTACCACATGATGACTACAGGCTCTAGAATATGAGACTCTCACTTAATCCAAGCTTGCCCTTCAAGTTTCTCTTCACTGCTGGAAACAACCACCCAGGACCTAATTTGAAGTCACCTGTGAACCCACAAAGCCTGCATACATGGTGTTTTCTGCCTCTCTTCCAACCCATTCTCAAGGTCTCCAAGTATGGGAGCCACAAAGGCGTCTCTTGTGACAGTTGGAAAGATCATCCCAATGAAGATTACCTCACTGAATATATATTCAAAGTATTTTTAAATGGTGGATTTTGAGGAAAAATCATGTTGAAACTTTTCTGTAATTCTAAAATGTCAGGTTTTAAATTGGATTAAGGCTTCTCTTTGTGTGTGTGTGTGTTTTAATTTTTTAATTTGTTTTAAGTAGTTATACATGACAGTAGAATGCATTTATGTACATAGATGGGATACAATTTATCATTTTTCTCAGTGTACATGTTGCAGAATCATATTGGTCATGTAGTCACATATGAACATAGTAATAATGTCTGTTTCATTCTACTATCTTTCCTATCCCTATATCCCCTCCTTTCCCTTCCCGCCACTTCCCTCTACTTTATCTAAAGTAACCCTATTCCCTAGTAGCCCCTGCCCCCACCTTATTGTGAATTAGCATCCACATATTAGAGAAAACATTGGGCCTTTGGTTTTGTGAGATTGGCTTATCTCACTTCAAACTTACTCATGCAGAAGGGAAAAGGCAAGGTATGAGATGAGAGATAAGATTTTTAATGCACATATCTGATAAATCACCTGTTTCCAAATATGTGAAGACAACTACAAGTCACTAATTACAATACAAATAGCCATATTTTTAAAAATGGGATAACTATTTTCACAGACACTTAATAAAAGCAGATACAAATGGCCAACATAAATGGCCAAGCAGCACATAAAATGGTATAGAACTTCACTAGTCATTAGAAAAAATACAGATTCAGCCACCATGGGGAATGGGATGAACAAGGTGGAAGTCCTTGAAGATGGCGGCGGGAAGTGAGTAAGCCGCTCCGTGCTCCGCGCTGCCACATCTGAAAAGATGAGGTAAAGATCATTAAAGGAGATCTGTCGACAAAAACCCAGCACCGTGTCAAGAAAGGGGCCTAGGTGGAGTGAATCCGCCACGAATCCAGCCAAGGTGGAGGGAGTCCATCACGACTTCAGTGCGAGCAGTAAGGCTGCAGCCCCAGCTGCACGGCTCTATCGGCCCCATCTCCTTCTCCTCTCCGCCTCTCCGCCTTGCTTCTCCCCAGCTGTCTCTCCTCCCAAGCTCAGTCTCTAAATCTAGATCTCAATTTCTTTCCCCCACCCCGCCCGCTCTCCCGCGTGTCCGGTACCCGGCCCGCGTGGCCGCTGCCACCGCCGCTGCCGCCGCCGCCTCCCACGGAGCACCATAGAGCAGACTCTTCACCGCGCGAGTGAGCTGCCAAATTAAATGAAACAGCTGATAAGATGAGTGACAATTTAAAATCCGAGTGATCCGAGAACACGCACTGAGCCCTGATCGGCTGAATTCAAACTCCCGGTCACCTGTTTCCCGCAGACAAACAGCTATGACTCAGCATTAATCCATCTGGCTGAAACAACTGGTCAGCCCTTCTCATCCTACGAAGGTAAATGCCTACCAAGCCTTCATAAGTAGTGGCCACAGGTTTGAAACGGGGCTTGGGAGAGAAGGATCCACCCATTGCATTGGTCGCCCGGCAAAGGGAAACGATGTCATCAGACTGCTGCGGAGGAGATAACTTCATTGAAACCTGCACTACAGGTGTGTGATCCCCTAGCCTTCCCTCTCCACACATCGGGGAAACCTTAAGGGCCCCTCCCAGCTCTCCCGTGAGTGCTACACAGCCAGCCCGAGGGAATCAAAGGTGGTGCGGGACCCGCGGTGCGGAACTACCGCTCCCACCAGGGCTGACTGCTGAGGTCTCTTGCACCAGCTACGGGGAAATGGATACCGGAGGGCAAGTAAAATCCGCTGAGGATTCTCAGCCCCAAGCTCTACAAACTTAGGGTCTGAGGGAATGGCAAACTGGAAGAGTGTGCCCAGTCATTCATGAAAACAGGGCTCCCGGGAGCAGCAGACCTGGCGTGTAGCCAGTATTGTGGTGAGAGGGGCCTGGCTAGAGAAAAAGTGGGAAGTGACTAGACACAAGAGGAGGCCCTAGACACTCAGGATTGGAGACTCACGCAGTCTGGGAGGAGCTGCTGCACAGTGATTGGTTCCCGTGTATTGACAGGAGAAACTTGACCTGGTGGGCACAGCGCCATCTACTGGAAGAGAAGTTAATCAAACTCTAAGACGGCATTTATTAGGTTTTTTTTTTCTTTTTTCTTTTTCTTTTCTCTTTTTTTTTTTGATTTGGGTTTTTCTTTCATTTTCATTTTTCTTTCTTGTTGTTTTATTATTTTTTTTTACAAATATTTTTTTAATTTTTTTTCTACTAATTTTAATTTTAATTTTTTAAAATTATTATTATTATTTTTTTTAATTTTTTTCTTTTTGTAGTTCCTATTTTTTTCTTCTTTAGTCTTTTCATTTTTCTTATCCCCCTTTCCTTGAATTCTACCTGCCTACTCTCATTCTCTTTAGTGACTTCTTCCCTTCCCTTCAAATACCTTTCCTCCCAAGCATCAAATTAATTTATAGGAGTAAACAGTAACTCAGCAGTCAAACAGAACAAGAAGTAACATGTGCAGCTTCAAAAAACAAGGAAGAAAAGGAGTACAAACAATGCAGGACAGCCTAAATATTCAGGAGGACCTAGAGTCAGCAGAAAAATGGTCATATAAAGAACTCAAGGAACACCTTAGACAGATGGAATGGAACCTTAAAGAGGATACAAGACAGCAAATTCAAGCAGCAAAAGAACACATTGAGAATGAATTTCATAAACAGATAAAAGAAGAAGTTAAGCATCTTTATCAGGAGATAGAGATTATAAAAAATAATCAAACAATAATTCTAGAAATGAAGGAAATGATAAACCAGATTAAAAACTCAATTGAGAGTAGCACTAACAGAGTGGAGCAAGTAGAAGCCAGAACGTCAGATAATGAAGACAAAATATATCATCTTGAAAAGAGTCTAGCCAACTCAGAAAGGCTGGTAAAAAATCATGAGAAAAACATCCAAGAGTTATGGGATGACATAAAAAACCAAACTTACGAGTCACCGGGATAGAAGAAGGTACAGAGATTCAAACCAAGGGAATGAGTAACCTGCTGAATGAAATAATTACAGAAAACTTTCCAGAACTAAAAAAGGAAACAGATATACAAATTGAAGATGCATACAGGACACCGAACACACAAAATCACAGTAGACCAACGCCAAGACACATTGTTATGAAGATATCCAATATACAGAACAAAGAGAAAATATTAAAAGCTACAAGAGAAAGGATACAAATTACATTCAGGGGTAAACCAATAAGGTTAACAACGGATTTTTCATCACAGACACTGAAAGCAAGAAGGTCATGGAACAACGTATTTCAAACATTGAAAGACAATGGATGCCAACCAAGAATTCTGTATCCAGCAAAATTAAGCTTCAGGTATGACAACGAAATAAAAATCTTTCATGATAAACAAAAGTTAAAAGAATTTGCAGCCAGAAAACCAGCATTGCAAAGCATTTTGAGCAAAACACTACATGAAGAAGAAATGAAAAACAATAACCAAAACCATTGGTGGGAAGTGCCTCAGTAAAGACAGAGGGCGAGGGGAAAGACAATCATGGAGAAACAAACTAAATTTTTTTTAAAAAAGGATAAGCAATCAAACATGGATGGAAGTTCAAACCATATATCAATAGTAACTCTGAATGTTAATGGCTTAAACTCTCCAATAAAGCGACATAGGCTGGTATCATGGATTAAAAAAACAAATCCAACAATATGCTGCCTCCAGGAGACACATCTGATTGGAAAAGACATACACAGGCTGAAGGTGAAAGGATGGGAAAAAATATACCACGCACATGGTCCTCGTAAGCAAGCAGGGGTGGCCATCCTCATATCGAATAAAATCGACTTCAAGACTAAGTTAATCAAAAGGGATAAAGAAGGTCATTATATACTGTTAAAAGGAACCATTCACCAACAAGACATAACAATTATCAATATTTACGCACCAAATAATGGTGCTGCGACATTCATAAAACAAATTCTCCTCAAGTTCAAGAATCAAATAGACCACAACACAATAATTATGGGAGACTTCAACACACCTCTCTCACCATTGGACAGATCCTCCAAACAAAAGTTGAATAAAGAAACTATAGAACTCAATACCACAATCAATAACCTAGACTTAACTGACTTATATAGAATATATCAACCATCATCAAATGGCTATACTTTTTTCTCAGCAGCACATGGTTCCTTCTCAAAAATAGACCATATATTATGCCATAGGGCAACCCTCAGTAAATATAAAGGGCTGGAGATAATACCATGCATTTTATCTGATCATAATGGAATGAAACTGGAAATCAATGATAAAAGAAGGAAGGAAAAATCCTACATCACATGGAAAATGAACAATATGTTACTGAATGATCAATGGGTTACAGAAGACATAAAGGAGGAAATCAAAAAATTCTTAGAGATAAACGAAAATACAGACACAACATATCGGAATCTATGGGACACAATGAAAGCAGTTTTAAGAGGAAAATTCATCGCCTGGTGGTCATTCCTCAAAAAAAGAAAAAACCAACAAATAAATGAGCTCACACTCCAACTCAAAGCCCTAGAACAGGAAGAGCAAAACAACAGCAAATGTAGCAGAAGGCAAGAAATAATTAAAATTAGAGTGGAAATCAATGAAATTGAAACAAAAGAAACTATTGAAAAAATTAACAAAACTAAAAGTTGGTTCTTCGAAAAAATAAATAAGATCGACAGACCTTTAGCCATGCTAACGAACTGAAGAAGAGAGAGAACTCAAATTACTAACATACGGGATGAAAAAAGCAATATCACAACAGATGCTACAGAAATACAGAAGACAATTAGAAATTATTTTGAAAACCTATATTCCAATAAAATAGAGGATAGTGAAGACATCGATAAATTTCTTAAGTCAAATGATTTGCTCAGACTGAGTCAGGAGGATACACACAATCTGAACAGACCAATATCAATGGATGAAATTGAAGAAGCCATCAAAAGACTACCAACCAAGAAAAGCCCAGGACCGGATGGGTATACAGCGGAGTTTTACAAAACCTTTAAAGAAGAATTAATACCAATACTTTTCAAGTTATTTCAGAAAATAGAAAAAGAGGGAGCTCTTCCAAATTCATTCCATGAGGCCAACATCACCCTGATTCCAAAACCAGACAAAGACACCTCAAAGAAAGAAAACTACAGACCAATATCTCTAATGAACCTAGATGCAAAAATCCTCAATAAAATTCTGGCGAATCGAATACAAAAACACATCAAAAAAATTGTGCACCATGATCAAGTAGGATTCATCCCTGGGATGCAAGGATGGTTCAACATACGGAAATCAATAAATGTTATTCACCACATCATAGACTTAAAGATAAGAACCATATGATCATCTCGATAGATGCAGAGAAAGCATGCGACAAAATACAGCATCCCTTTATGTTCAAAACATTAGAAAAACTAGGGATAACAGGAACTTACCATGACATTGTAAAAGCTATCTATGCTAAGCCTCAGGCTAGCATCATTCTGA
This sequence comes from Spermophilus citellus, assembly GCF_964194105.1. Lineage (NCBI taxonomy): Eukaryota > Metazoa > Chordata > Mammalia > Rodentia > Sciuridae > Spermophilus > Spermophilus citellus. The sequence goes on along the minus strand of NC_138198.1, from coordinate 51,196,919 downwards.
ATGGACAAAACTTGAAGGCATTCCCTCTAAAATCCAGAACAAGACAGGGATGCCCTCTATCTCCACTTCTATTCAATATAGTTCTCAAAACACTGGCCAGAGCAATTAGACAGACGAAAGAAATTAAAGGCATAAAAATTGGAAAAGAAGAACTTAAATTATCACTATTTGCAGATGACATGATTCTATACCTAGAAGACCCAAAAGGGTCTACAAAGAAACTACTAGAACTAATAAATGAATTCAGCAAAGTGGCAGGATATAAAATCAACACCCATAAATCTAAGGCATTTCTGTATATCAGCGACAAAACTTCTGAAATGGAAATGAGGAAAAACACTCCATTCACAATATCCTCAAAAAAAATAAAATACTTGGGAATCAACCTAACAAAAGAGGTGAAAGATTTATACAATGAAAACTACAGAACCCTAAAGAGAGAAGTAGAAGAAGATCTTAGAAGATGGAAAAATATACCCTGTTCATGGATAGGCAGAACTAACATCATCAAAATGGCGATATTACCAAAAGTTCTCTATAGATTTAATGCAATGCCAATCAAAATCCCAAAGGCATTTCTTGTAGAAATAGATAAAGCAATCATGAAATTCATATGGAAAAATAAAAGACCCAGAATAGCAAAAGCAATTCTAAGCAGAAAGTGTGAATCAGGCGGTATAGCGATACCAGATTTCAAACTATATTACAGAGCAATAGTGACAAAAACAGCATGGTACTGGTACAAAAACAGGCGGGTGGACCAATGGTATAGAATAGAGGACACAGAGACTAATCCACAAAGTTACAACTATCTTATATTTGATAAAGGGGCTAAAAGCATGCAATGGAGGAAGGATAGCATCTTCAACAAATGGTGTTGGGAAAACTGGAAATCCATATGCAACAAAATGAAACTGAATCCCTTTCTCTCGCCATGCACAAATGTTAACTCAAAATGGATCAAGGAGCTTGATATCAAATCAGAAACTCTGCGTCTGATAGAAGAAAAAGTTGGCTAGATCTACATACTGTGGGGTCGGGCCCCAAATTCCTCAATAGGACACCCATAGCACAAGAGTTAATAACTAGAATCAACAAATGGGACTTACTCAAACTAAAAAGTTTTTTCTCAGCAAAAGAAACAATAAGAGAGGTAAATAGGGAGCCTACATCCTGGGAACAAATTTTTACTCCTCACACTTCAGATAGAGCCCTAATATCCAGAGTATACAAAGAACTCAAAAAATTAGACAATAAGATTACAAATAACCCAATCAACAAATGGGCCAAGGACCTGAACAGACACTTCTCAGTGGAGGATATACAATCAATCAACAAGTACATGAAAAAATGCTCTCCATCTCTAGCAGTCAGAGAAATGCAAATCAAAACCACCCTAAGATACCATCTCACTCCAGTAAGATTGGCAGCCATTAGGAAGTCAAACAACAACAAGTGCTGGTGAGGATGTGGAGAAAAGGGTACACTTGTACATTGCTGGTGGGACTGCAAATTGGTGCGGCCAATTTGGAAAGCAGTTTGGAGATTCCTGGGAAAGCTGGGAATGGAACCTCCATTTGACCCTGCTATTTCCCTTCTCGGACTATTCCCTGAAGACCTTAAAAGAGCATGCTGCAGGGATACTGCCACATCGATGTTCATAGCAGCACAATTCACAATAGCTAGACTGTGGAACCAACCCAGATGCCCTTCAATAGATGAATGGATAAAAAAAATGTGGCATCTATACACAATGGAGTACTATGCAGCAATAAAAAAATGACAAAATCATAGAATTTGCAGGGAAATGGATGGCACTAGAGCAGATTATGCTTAGTGAAGCTAGCCAATCCCTAAAAAACAAATACCAAATGTCTTCTTTGATATAATAAAAGCAACTATGAACAGAGCAGGGAGGAAGAGTAGGAAGAAAAGATTAACATTAAACAGAGACATGAGATGGGAGGGAAAGGGAGAGAAAAGGGAAATTGCATGGAAATGAAGGGAGACCCTCATTGCTATACAAAATTACATATAAGAGGTTGTGAGGGGAATGGGAAAATAAACAAGGAGAGAAATGAATTACAGTAGATGGGGTAGAGAGAGAAGATGGGAGGGGAGGGGAGGGGGGATACTAGGGGATAGGAAAGGTAGCAGAATACAACAATTACTAATAGGGCATTATGTAAAATTGTGGATGTGTAACCGACGTGATTCTGCAATCTGCATTTGGGGTAAAATTGGGGGTTCATAACCGACTTCAATCTAATGTATGAAATATGATATGTCAAGAGCTTTGTAATGTTGTGAACAACCAATAAAAAAAATAAAAAATAAATAAAAAAAGAAAAAAAAGAAAAAATACGAAGTAAACCACAATAAGTACAACTGCTTATTTATTGGAATGCCTAAAATTAAAATGACTATCAATACCAATCATTGGCAAGAGTATGGAGGAAGACTCTAGAACTCTCATTTACTGTTAATAAGAGTGTAAATCAGTATAAAAACTTCAATTTAAAAAGTCTGGCAGTTTCTTTTATAAACCTCCCAAACTCATGATGCAGTCATCTTATTCTTAGTTAGTAATCCAGGAGTTGAAAGACTATCCTAAGAATATTAAAAAAAAAAAATATGGATCCTAGGAGGGATCCCAGGCAGGAGGATCCCAAGTTCAAAGCCAGGATCAGCAACTTAGCCAGGCCCTAAGCAACTAAGTGAGACCCTGTCACAAAATAAAAAATAAAAAGGTCTGTGGGTGTGGTTCAGTAGCTAAGTACCCCTGGATTCAAACCCTGGTACAAAAAAAAAATCTAACTTCATTGAAGAAAACCAAAGACTACAAACAGTCCAAATTTCTACCACAGGAAGAAGGAATAAAGAAATGGTAATATAGTCACATAATTGGTTACAATTCAGTAATAAACATGAATAAACTAATGATTCTTACAATGATTTACATGAATTTATAAAGCCAGTTTGTTGAGCAAAAGAAGCCGGGCACAGGAGACTACACATTCTAAGATTCCATCTAAGTAAAGATTATGGACAAGACAAAATAAATCAATCACAGTAGATACCAGAACAGTAGTTGTCATGAAAATGGCAAGGTAGGGGTGGCTCAAAGATGACATGAGAGAGCCTTCAGGTTTGATAGGAATGTACTGTATTTTGATTTGGAGAGTATAACCCAGGATGCACAAATTCATCAAACTGTACACTTAAACTCTGTGATTTTTATTTTATCCACTTTACGCTTCAATGAGGGAAAAAAAAATTGCATTCAGTGATGAGTTGAGCCCCCATGAGCTGACCAAAGAGCACATTGATGCCTTTGAGAGTCCAGCCTGCATATGAGAATAAAGCACTCAGCATACAATATCAGAGTGTAGAAATGGTGACTAAAAGTCCAATTTTTATTTTACAATCTTAAATTTATAACTGCAGAGAATTGGCCGTGTAAGCTAGGGTATCTGGGATGGCACCTACCAGTGACATTTTAGGTCTCTTTTACCAGCTTTTCTGATCCACAAGGGGTTGTGAGTGCACAAACAAAAACCCTAGTACACAGCACTTTAATCAGGATTTTGTGCTCTGTATGAAAGAGATCATCAAGAAGAACAAAGGGACAAAATGGCAGGAATGGATTACACCTTCAAAAATGTCATCGCCAGGCTGAAATACTCTCAAGTCTGACAAAACTGCTGCTTCAATGGCCAGAAATACTTATGGCCAGAAAGTTTTCAAATGCAAGAGGTCTTAAGCATTATTATGAAGAATATATTAATGATTTCTCTGAGTTGTCAACAATATCCCTAATCATTAAGAAAATTTAGATCTTTTAAACTCCGATTGGAGAATATGTTGAAACTCCACATAATATCACTTTGTACACTGTGAACATAGAAATGTATCAAGGCCATATTTTAAAATTCTATGGTGGAGAGAAAAATATCACTGAAATAAGAGACTCAGTCCTTGACTTAGAAATGGTTGATGAATCCATAAAAGATAGCAGACTGTGCACACAGGTGCTTAAGAAGCCCCCTGAGCTGCTATCATATTCTACTAGATCCATTAAGAAAAGGTTTACATATAGTTCCATACCCATTTACATAGAACTTCAGATAAAATTTGTGTATTTTTACATGTTATGAACAGATTTATGTTTCTTTCTGACTATTGACCAAGAAACACAAAGACCTTGGTTTATTTGAAGAGGTAAATACTACTGGTTTATACACCTTAAGTTTTCAAACAACTTCATTCCCTTCTCCTCCTCTCTCCCATTTTTCTTCTCTTTCTCCTCCTTCTTTTGTAGTGCTAGGAGTTGAATCCAGAGCTTTGTACACTCTACCACTGGGCTGTACCCCTAGCCTCAGTTTTTCTTTTTCTTTCTTTCTTTCTTTCTTTCTTTCTTTCTTTCTTTCTTTCTTTCTTTCTTTCTTTCTTTCTTTCTTTCTTTCTTTTTCTTATCCTTATCCTTATCCTTATCCTTATCCTTATCCTTGGTACCAGGGATTGAACTCAGGGGCACTCAAACACTGAGCCACATCCCAAGCCCTATTTTGTATTTTATTAGAGACAGAGTCTCATTGAGGTGCTTGGCACTTCCCTAAATTGCTGAGGCTGGATTTGAACTCTCCTCCTTCCTCCGCCTCCTGAGCCGCAGGTATTACAGGCATGCACTACTGCACCTGGCCTACCCTCAGTTTAAAATCTTAAGAATTATTAAAGTTCACATTTCCCAGATGATGATTGATGTGGGACACTTTTAATATACCTATTGGCCATTTGTGTGTCTTCTTTTAAAAAATACACTTTCTGGTCTATTGTCCATTGCCCATTCTTGGGTTATCTGATTTTGTTTTTGCTGATGCTATTTTTGTTTTGTTTTGTTTTTGCTGTTGTTCTTGTTTTTTTTTTTTTTTGGGGGGGGGGCTGTTTTGCTCTTGCACTTTTTGTTTTTTTTCTTAAATATTACGTATAAGAATCCTTTGTCAGATGCATAGTTTGCAAATACTTCCTCTCACTTTGGCTATTGTCTCTTCACTCGGATTATTGTTTCCTTTGCCATATAGATTTTTTAGTGATGTGATCACCTTTCTCTATTTGTTTCTATTTACTGCCCATTCTAATGCCCTGAAGCATTTCCCACTGTTTTCTCCTAGTCATTTGATTGTCCCAGGTCTTATATATAAGTCCTTAATCTGTTTTGAGTTGACTCTTGTAAGTAATGACAGAGGGCCAGTTCCTTTTTCTGCATGTGGATACCAATTTTCCCAGCACCATTTATTGAAAAGATTTTCCTTTCTCAAATATGACCAATATCTTAGTCCCATTGTCAAAATTCACTTGATTTTTGATAGGTAGGGTTATTTAAGTGCACTCAGTTCTGTTCCAACATTTTGTTTTTGTTTTGAGTTTTTTGTCAATATCATACTGTTTTAGTATTTTGTCTTTGTAGAGTGTTCTGAAATCTGGTAGTATAATCTCTTCAGTTCTTTTTTTGGGGGGTGGGGGGTGGCTAACAGTCACTGTAGCTATTTGAGGTGTTTTATATATAACATTTATGTACTATATAGGGATAAATAACTACATATGTATATGTATGCACAATATATCTCAAAAAAAACTAGAATAAAAGATTTTGAATATTTTTACATGAAGAATTAATAGTTGTGTGAGGAGACCAATATGTTTAACCTAATTTAAACATTACACAATGTGTACAGATATCAAAATATCACATGTCACTACATTACGATATACTATTTTATGTTTTTATGCATCTGTTAAGATTTCTTTTTATAAGCTTATGAAGGAAAACATTCGTTAAGTTAATCTATATGCATTTCATAAGAAGTTGATTTTACTGACCAAAAATTTGACAGTAATTAAATTTCCATAACCTCATTATCTAGCTCTAATTAACTCAAATGTATGTAAAAAAAAAAAAAGACTATGCTTAGTCTTTTGAAAGTTGCTAACATAGCTACAGGCACTTTTCTTCTTCTGTAAATACAGTTCACAATTTTAAAATGCAGTGGGTCAGAAGTAGAATTTTTTATTTGCTTCGACACATTCTAGTCTAGATAGATATTAGGACCAACTCCAGATGAGACTTGGTTACTTGGTGTTATAGAGACAGCATTTGCTCATTCAGCCACATACTCAAATGATAAAAAATGACATTGCACCTCTCCCACCAGATCAGCTGCACACTTCAGTGCCATTCTTACCCCCTCAAAAGTGACTACTGACTCTGAGAAAGCCATTATGCTTCATGCTACAACCAGGGCATCCCAGAAGACAGAGCTAAAGACAACATGCTACCAAAGCCCAGAGCCTTTCTCTCTATTTATATCCACCAACCAAATCATTCCTTCTCTCTTGTGCAGAAATGGGTGATTGGGAAAGGCAGAAAAAGAATTCCATACTTCCTAAGTGGTACAGTTTCAATTTAATAGGCCAGGGTAGAATCATAAAGAAATCAGATAAATATCTCCCTATAAATAGAACTACCCCAGTTTTGTTTCAGAAAATCCTCCCAACAACAAAGTAGACATCTATGAAAAACAGGTTTACTTTAAAACTGACAGTAGAAAGAAGGATTATATTTATATTCTCTAAAATGGAGATTCATGAATATTTTATTCATATTTACTTTGCAAATTATTTTTCATTGAGTTTGCTTTTTCCTAGAACATTCACAAGTGGTCAGCAAATAAGAAAGTCTAAGACCATGCTGAATTAATATAAAATTTTTAATGGAGTATCATGGAGTATCTATCATGCAACAACAACAAAAAGAAAGAAAGAAAGAAAGAAAGAAAGAAAGAAACAAACAAACAAACAAACAAACAAACAAACGAGGGGAGAGAATAGGAGAAAACTGATATTGGGGAAAGTATTCAGTAATTCAAGATTATACAACATATCTCCTCTATTTCAAAATTCTTGCAAATTGGATCGTTTTAAATTGTGGGATTCTAGAAAAGGGTCACTCAATAGCAACAAAGACTCAGTGATGTTGGTAATGGGATACAATAACTTCTAACATGCTATAGCAACAGAATTACTAAAACTATCACCATCAGGATGGATTAGAATGGAATGCCAGAGAAAGTTGAAGTGCTAGGTTATTTAGCCATTCCGTATGCAAACACTATAAGGACAGCAATAACAATGAGGATTGTGGAAAGCACTGACTATTCCATAGCGTTGCTCTGCAAATCTTAAAGAGAATGACAAGCTATGAAAGCCAGAAGGTATCCATGGCAATGTTTAAACATATCTGTATTTCCTACAGTGAGGAAGCCAATAAGGCTGAGATTCATACCTGGGATTCAAGTGTAAAGGTGGCAGAGCTGCACTGGAGACTGAATGTCTAGACTTAATAGGGCTCTGACAGGAGCCAGAGTAACTTTGATCTGAATTGAAGACATTGGCATAACAAGCCTGAGAATCTGGAACCCAACCTTGAAGAGTGCCCCGAAGGTGGGCTGATATTCAGAAGTAGCCCTCATGGCTATGCCAGAGGAAAAAAAAAATCTTACTTTGCCTGGAGGGCTTGCTGTAGACCACACCTGAAATAGGTAACTTTCAAGTGGATTCTTGTATTCAGGGTAGGGCCTCTGCTTAAGGCTTTGGACCAACAAATACTGACAGTTTGCAACATCACCTGAACAGGAATAACATCGTGCCTGCTTGGAGGAGAAATGGTTTGTTCTTCAAATAACTGGCCAACATAGGCAAGAAGGAACCAGAGGGACAGGGTGGATTGGATCATGAGAGCAGAGGAGAAATTGTGACATGTAGTATTCTTCCACAACTTGGGATTTAATGTTGTAGTGAAGGTGTCTGGGACCTGCCCTAATGTGCTGTTGAGGTGCCTCACTCAGTAGATGAGGTAGATACCACAACCATCTGGAAAGTGCATGAAAAAGGAGTAAGAAGACTTAGGTAATGAATGATCTTACAGTGAAGAAAACCACACTTGACTAAATTCCCCACAAGAGCCTAACAACACCTCCCTTTAACAAGGCAATAAGAAAGACCTCAGTGGAGCATACCCACATCCTGTACGGAAGACGTTCATGGTCTGCTGATCGAGGATGGGTAAGACTTCAACAGGTTGGCATGGGAGGAGGACAGTCTGGTAGTTTCTCTCTTGCCTTGAGGCACAACAGAACTAAATGTGCTTACATTTCCAAAAGAGTTGTCACAGGCTAGACAGTTGACGCATTATGAAACTGGAGTGTTAAATTGAAGCCAAATTAGGGGATGATGGTGGTGGTTAGGATTTAGATTTATTCTCAAGATGCAAGAAAACTATCAGAAATTGTGGGACATGGAATATCATTAGCACAGTGTTTGGGAAGATTCACTTGGCAATGACATATCCTGGATGGGTAGACCTTGGAAACAGGAAGAGTATAAAGTTGATTTTTGGAAGAGTCCAGATTGGAGGCATCCAGATCTGAAATAGAATCGAAAGTGTAAAAGTTTCTTTTAAAAAGTCATGCGTGGATTTCAAATAAACCACTTCACAATGAATCATAACTATGTTTAAGACACAATATGAGCTTCTGAAGCACGAGTTATGCTCCCGATTTCACTCAGATAAATATATTTATGTCTAGAGATGATGGTTTATAATGAGAGGTAATTATTTTTTGGAAAATATTTAATGAATCTTTATTCCTCTGTGTGCAAAATCACCCTTCAAATTATATTTCAAGGTAAATACATTATTACCTTCATCCCAATTCCCCTGCATTCATTTTCTATCCTTGAAATAGATCCAATGCTCTGCTTCAATACCAAGACCTGGAGACTTGTGATATATTCAGAAACTGGAAATTCATAAAGTGCTTTTTGCTTCTGCCTATGGTATTATATCTAGCAATTTTAAAGGTCACTTTTCAGAGGAAGCATATTCGTTTTAACACAAGAAAGCAACAAGTAAGTGGACAAGTGTTAGTGAGCTCTGGATTTCTGGAGATTCCAATTGTTCTAATCTCTGAGTTTAATTAATGTCAGACACAAGCTACAAATGCTCACTGGGGCTAGTGAATAGGCCAACTGATAAAGGGCAAGATAAGAAAACAAAGCTGTGTGGAAATGGACCATCAAAAGTGTATCCATGCCTTAACACAATAAAAAAAATAATTTGCTATTATATTTTTTCAGTGATTCATTTTGCCATACTGTGAAATTGATAGTAACTGGCATTGGTTTCTTTTAGGTCTCTAAGTCCTTTCAAACCAACATCTCAATAGCTGCCTTTGTCATCTACCCCTGTGTAGGAAAGAGTTGGCAAACAAGGTCTGAAATTCTTAGAAAGATTTGCGTGCGACGTTGCCCTTGGTTGGCACCTGAGAACTTGGCTCTGGGGGTTTTCCCAGTCAAGAGTTAACTGATTAGGGTAGATCTCTGTGCCAGACTGTGCAAACAATATGGTGTATGCCAAATGCTTGTTTTAGTTCAGAGAGTCTGGAATTTTGGAACATTTGGATAGTGCCTTTGGCACCCACCAGTTACCAATAAAAATCTTGGGTGCTAATTATTTAATGGACTTTCTTAGGTAGAAGTATTGCACGTATGTTACTGCATTTTTATTGCTGAGGGAACAGGTTTCTCTGTGTGACCCTTCATGGGAAAGAGAGAGCATAAGAAAGCCTGTGCAAGAAGTCTATCAGACTCTGCTTGTGTCTTTCCCCCTTAGGATACAGATGTGCATCTTTTGTGTTAAACTGGCAATAAATCTTAGCTGTAAATCCAACAATATGCTGAGTCCCAGGAGTCCTTTCCAGCCAATCTCCAAACGTGAGGTGATCTGCTATTTGAGACTCCCCCTACCCCCAACACAGTCTGATTCTTCTAAGATATTTAATGATCTGGTCAAAAGCATTCAAAGCATCTGCCTGATGGACAAAGGGTGCTTTTGGAATTTATTCGAAGATCAGATCACTTTTTTTGTTTTTTCAAGTATGAAAATAGACACTTCTTATAGAAAAGAAAGAAAGAAAGAAACAGCCAGCTTTAACCAGACTTACACAATTTATTCTTCTACCTATTTAGTTGTAAAATGCTATTATGATTTTCCCACAAATGTTTAATTGCGTTAATAACCTCCTTTGACAATCTGCCGCCAGTGTCTTGAGTTCATTATAGGCTGTGAAGTTTGCTATCATTTGTTTTGGATGTGCTGTTTTTTTAAAGGTTTCCCCAATGGAATGAGTGCCCTCTTGTTGTTCTGTTACGGGAAAGGGTAAATAAAAATGCCAACTGGCCTTCCCCAATCCATCCATCATGCTTTACTACCTGGGCCATAATTCTTTGTTATTTTCAGTACCACTGAAAGGTACTCAATTCCCTGGCCAGAAAAAAATCCGCTACATTTCTTTTCTTCCCTGAAGAACATGATTAGAGATTCTGTAAGCGTTTCCCAGGTCACCCTTTGGGTGGCTTCAGAGCAAGCTTTTAGGACAAGTGTAGGGTACAGTTTGGGAGTCAGCAAAGCATCCTGGTAGAAATTTTTACCTATTAAGGTTACAACAAATTCTATCTTCCCCTCATCGATTCGCCATCAATTCATTTTCCAGGGACACTAAAGCTGGAGAATTCCTTTGTAAGTGCTCAGCAGCTGTAACCAACAAAACCCAAAAGTCCTTCATCTCCTACCTACCTTGCTGCTCTGATCACTCTCATTCCTTCAATAGAAGCTTGGAACATTTTCTAACAATGAACAACTCTGTCAGTAGATGTCACTTATCTATGTACATCAGAATCTCCAATGGCATTTTTAAAATATGTTCTCTCGGGCCATGCTCCCCTGAGAGTCTGCCTTTCTTGGATCTAAGGAGGGACCCAGAAATTTATATTTTTTTAACAAGTTCCCCTGATAGTGCTTTATACAAAGGGATGTGATGGGAATGGGAAAAAAAAATCATGTGATTTAGGAATATGTCAGAAAGAACAACATGGTGATAAATTTCTTCTTACGTGATCATCTTAAAGAAATGGAAAGGGGAAATAGTGAGAAAGCTGAGAAGCCATTGCTATCGAACCCAAGACCTTTCCCCCTCGGGTACACAACACAAAGAAACAGAGGGGAGAAATGAACTGTCTTCTCTGGGAATCCTCTTTTCTTCTCCCCCCTTCCTTCCATTTGCATAGATTTCCATAATCTTCTGGTCTCTAAATACAGCTGCTGAATTTTCATTTTCCCCCAAGCATCAAAGATGAGCACAGTTTGGTGAGGGTTGATGGTTAGGACCTAGATACCGCTGAGCCCTCAAAGGACGGAATCTAAGATATTAAAAAGGAGCACAGAGAAATTGAATCTATTTGCCTACATGTTTGGCTGCTTTTATGATTAAGGAGAACATGCAATGCACAAAACAGTTTGGTAATTATAATGATTAAAAACAGATCAGGCTTAATCCATCCTGGGCCACAAATGATTTGATGAACGTATTTTATAAATACCTCCACTAAATTGATTTGAGACCCTTGAGACACCAACCTTTCAGGAGCTGGTACTGGTACTTTACATTGCAAGGAAATCTACTTTTTTTACTTTTCCAACTGGCCACCTAATGCATCAAGACAGCTGCTCAGGATACACCTCATTTAATAGCAATCGTTGCAGATAAGTTTATGAGTGCCTCCAAAATGGAAAGCCATCATTTAGAGTCTCATTTGTTCCCACTACTTCCTAGACACTCTTGGCAACCTTCACTGAAGTTGTTTATTTTTTCCGTATATCCTAGTGGTTTACACTCTCTCCCCACCGTGACCTGTCCTCAGCTCTTTGCATATTATTTATTTTAATGTTTTTTTTAGTTGTAGTTGGACATAATACCTTTATTTTATTGATTTTTATGTGGTGCTGAGGATCAAACCCAGCACCTCACACACGTTAGGTGGGCACTCTACCACTGAGCCACAACCCCAGCCCCCCCCCCACCTTGCATATTATAATAGAATATGAGAAAGCACTTCCTTGATCATTTGGACTAACTATAGACCCAGTTCAGACTTCAACTGTGTATTTCTTCCAATGCCTATCTTGGTATATCCAGTATCGGGGAGGTTATTACCTTTTAACATGTCCAACTCCATTGTTGGATAAATCTTTTTTTTTCCCTGAATATGACTCACTAACACTGCCAATCCCTGCTCTGCTGTTCTATAGATAACAGAGGCTGGGGGGGGATAAATAACATACAAATTATCTGATTTAGGTATAAGATAACATATAAATAGGGAATGATGGGGCCTTTGATGAACTAAACTAAAACATGCATTTATCTTCTACAGAAAATACCAGCCCCAGTAATTACTGTGGAAGAAGCATGGCCCAATAACAACAGATTTCCCAATTCTTCAAGAAAGACTGGGAAATTGAATTTGCATGTAAAAGCTCCCAGTTTTTTAATATTGGCAATAAATTCACACTTGAAACATTCTATAGACTAATATTATCAGCCAAATAAAATGCATTGAGACCTGAATTTAACCACTGCCCTTTATCCTAAACTCTGTATTTTATTTCACCTAATAGTTTTCAAATATTGGGAAAGTCTACTCTTTCAAGTGTTGGGAAAGTCATCGTCTTTCCCAGGCTACATTCCCCTTCAGATTATCCCTTCAAGGTTATTTTCTATGTGGCCTTTTTAAATCTTGCACACTGACCAAAGTTTCTTCAAATGATTGAGGACAGACTCAGTACGAAGGAGGGTTCTGATATGTAATCTTCCCCAGTGCATCAGAGATGGGTCTTTCTTTCTTACTCTCCTAATTTGATGTGAAAATTATATGGCATGTGCAGGCCAAGTTTAGGAACATATATCTCCTAGAGTCCAAGAAGTTTAGGATGACTAGAAGCTTGCCAAAGTCAACATTTTGAAAATATGTTTAGAATTTCCTTATGGCAAGAATTGTTAGAGAGATGAGACAGCTGTGGAGGGGACCCTGTTTTCTTCATTCATGCACATGTCCTTTCATCCATCAGGTAGTGTGGAGAGCCTACCTTGTTCCAGGTGCCATTCTATTAAACCAGGAACTCCTCCATTCTCTGCATGTTCATTTGTAAATATACACCCTCACAGATACAGAAACACATACATACACGCACATGTAGAAGCATACACTGGGTGCATGCACACATGTAGGTATTCAAAAGTATTTCACAGTGTTCACTGTTAAAGTATATCTTATAAGTATCAGACTTATAAATTTAAGCCTGTTTAATTCATATGGACTCTGATTTTGTCATTCCCTGTATGTGCTTAATCATAGCTTTAATGTTTTTTACAGATTTAATAATATATTTTTATGGGTTACTCAAGAAATTGTTCAAAGTGGACAAAACCAAGAGTGGATATAGAGCCCATAGCAAGATACTAATGACTAATTTACTAGTCGTTAAGGAGCTATTAAACAGAAATTTTCAAAGTATAAAAATGCGCATATTAAAACTGACCTGACTTCTCTAGTTCTTCTTTGAGGATATCATGCTTTACTGAATCCAAATGCCCCTTGTTTCCCTTGTACTCTGGTCCAAGATGTGCTTCTTAGAAAACAACTGCTCCCAGACCCTGTGATTCTCACTCTATGTGTGTCCCACAGAGTCCCATGTCACCATGCAGGAGACCAGAAATATTGACTTCTAGACTCTTTTAATATGGAGAACTCATGTTTTACAGCATTATTTCATAAAAAAGTGCTATCCCAAAATAGCTTCAGAGTCTCCTCCAGAGTTGTATCATCCTGTTTTGAAGAAGTTAATTTCCAGAAGCTTCTGCATACTGGCCTTTTTGTTCCACAGATAGGCCAAGCACCTTCATTGAAAGACATCAGTGTGGATCTGCCCTTTGGTTTCCAGGGGTAAGTCATCAATATGGTCTCAGCGAAAATATGACCTCCTCAAGAGACTGTCCCACCTATACCATGTTGGTCTCTTAAATGCTGTGGGACCTTAGCAAGCCACCAAATGTCTTTGGGCTTTTGCTTCCTCCTGTATAAAAGAAGAGTAAAAATGGTACCTGCTCCACTGAGCTTTGGTGATAATAAAATTATTTCATCCGTGTAATTATCTTAGAACACCCTCTTTTCATGTTAAACACTATTATTATTGTTGTTACTATTTTTATTATTTGAGCATTTGCTCCCCTTCCTCATAGTCTCTCACTATTTACCTGTTTAATTTTCTTCATGGCATTGTTAGTATCTCAAATTAACCTCACTCACTATTGATTTTCCATAAGCTTCCGCCTGACAGGGAAGTGCCCTGAGGGCATGTTTGTCTGCATGGCTGAGTCTCCACTGACCAGAACAACACCTAGCACAGGGTCTTCACACTTCCAGCTGAATGAAAAACCACAGCACAAAAGAAAGAATGAGTCTCCCCAGAGTGGCCACATAGTCTTAATATTCCTTGGCATATGGAGACACCAAATGAATTTTTTAAATATTTATTTTTTAGGTGTAGATGGACACAACACACTGCCTTTATTTCTATATGGTGCTGGGGATTGAACCTGGGCCCCGCCCGTGCTAGGCGAGCGCTCTACCGCTGAGCCACAATCCCAGACCACCAAATGTAGTTTTTGAAAGTTGAAACTTGGGAAACTTCTAGTCACCTTAGACTTTGTAGACTCTGGGATGTTTGTGGCCTACATGCTGTGCTCATAATTTTCATAACAGATTAAGAGGCAAAGGAAAAAAAAACAGGTTACATTTATAATGGAGGATCATCAATACAATAAATAGAGAAAAATTCTAAAAGTAGGACTCAGTAAGCACATTGTGAAGTAATTCAAAAGCTCTCAAAAGGAACCATGGAACAGTACCAAACAAACTGAATCACTGGGTGACTCGAGGCAAGCTTGTCTGAAGAAATCACTAATCCTCAACTCACATATGAAAAAGAAGGAAACACTCTTTAAAGTATCTGACTAAATACATTGTGACATTTTGTATAATGGGATATTTGTCAGGGCTCAATAAAATAATTAGCTATTTATATGTGTCATAAGAAATATGTGTATTTTTTAATAAAAATATCAAAATAGTTAACTTAAAATATATGATGTATTATGAAAATTTTACTCAACCTATTATTATTTATTTCCTATTCCATGAGTTTGTGTGTATAAATAGGAAAAGACATGAAGAATGCATGAATGTTACAGGGAAAGTCATTTTTAGGGAGGAGCAGAGAACAAAACAGGTTGAACAGGTCAAAGGGATTTCTAGATTTATTGGTAATGCTATTTATGTATTTATTCTTTTTAGTCATGCATTACAGTATAGTTTGACACATTTATGCAAACATGGAGTACATCTCATTCTAATTAGGATCCCAGTCTTATGGTTGTACATGATATAGAGAGTCACTGAGGTGTATTTATATGTACATAGAAAAGTTAAGCCATATTCATTCAACAGTCTTTGGTGATGCTATTTCTCTTAAAAAGAAAAATACATTTGTGTCTTGTTGAATGTGTAAATTATTCTAAACTAAAAAGTAAAAAATAAAACACATTTTCCCCATGTGTGAGTATTGCCCCTTGAATTCCGTTTGCATATTAGGCTTCAAGATGGCTCATTCATACAGCCATAATAATTATCAATACATGTTAACTTAAATGCAGATTGTTTGGCACATATTATACTGCATTACACTTATGTTATATTGAAATGAATGTGGCTTACTTTTACAAATGAGTATAAACATCTGTTTATATGTTCTAACTTGACAGAAGACTGTTAGCAAACTGACAATTGAATATTTCTTCCTCACATTCTATTTTTCTGCTCCTTTAAAAATGAACATCATTTTATTATTTTATCCTTTCCGTTTTGGGGTTTCCTTTCCAGTCTCTAAAATTCATCAATGAGTGTTGATGATTTCAACATGAAGACCCCTTTTGACTCTTTTCCATACCCTTCAATTGATTGTATCTGGGACTATAGGCATCAAATCATTTACTGTAGCTGAAATAAAAAATGGTAAGTCTGCTTCCATACTGGATTTTTTTTACTCATTTTGAATATGAGAAGATATGGTTGGTATGGATTTTCTGACTTGGTGCAAAAATATTTGGAAAAGACTGAGAAGTGGGAACTTGTGGTTTTATCTCTGTTACAGGTAAATACAGTGCTATCTACCCCAACAGCTGTATCCTCAGTTCCCCCTTTGTCATAAACACAATTAGTTGCTTTGCTTGCTGTGAATGTCTCAGTTAATTTCATCTTCTGCCATCCCACGTGGATCTCCAATACTCAGATTCATACCTCTTATTAGGTTCTGAACTTTCTTCCAAATCATATTCTTGCCGAAAGTGATCCAAGATGGGACATTGGTTTCCTGAGCCCATTCTTTCTCTTCTCACCTCATCTGCAATCCTTGTAATAAATTCTATGGTTAAATCTTCAGTTTCCCTATGCCATCTAAGTCAGATCCTATTATAGGTACTAGTTACAAAATCTTTCCCTCTTCTTGTGAATGTCCTAAAACCTGCTCTTCATTCTCCTGCTACCTATTAAAAAATCCTTACTGCCATGGTGATGTTCTCCCTTGGTTTCCATACCTTGCAGAACACCAACACATTCTGCTTTGTTGGCTATAATTACATCCAGAGGGGCAGTTGCACTCTTTGCCTCTCACACTGACACTGTCAGATGCTTCTCCGTCATTCAAATGAGATTTCCAGCCAGTGTCTGAATAACCCAACTGGTATCTGAAGCACCATAGTATTTGGTAATGTTTGCATTTTTTTCTCTGGCCAGAAAGTCCCTTAATAATCATCATTCATAGTTTCATATTTTGTTTCTCTCTACTTTTAACCTCATTCAAATCCCATACCATGTGTGGGGCCTGAGAACGCTGACAGCTACTTGTAAAAATTTTCCCTCAAACTGAAAGCAAATAGGATCAAAAAAAAATGTAGCTGGTTTTCTGTTATTTCTAAGAAGAAAGGTTTTTGTGTCTATCCCATGAGATAAACTGAAATAGAAAAGAAAAAGCATGCAATAACTGAAAAATCCTTGCTCAATGTCCCTTTTGCTTAAAAATTATTTTTGCTATTTTTCTCTAATGCTATAAAAGGACAGGGAGAAAAATCAATGACAGACAATGCTTTGCATTCATGACTTCTATTCCCTATTTCTTCTGTTTTCTATTATGTGCAGCTAGATACATTTTCCATTTACCCTGGCAGTTAGAGAAGGCCATGCAACTGGGTTCTGGCTGGTAGAATGTAAGTGAAAAGAATGTATACAATTTCAAGACCTTGTCCCTATGGTACCTTCTGTTGGTCCTTCCATGCTCTGGTTTTTCCATAGTCTCTGACTGAACTCAAGGGCTACAGGGTTAGATCTAGAAGTTGGGTGGTAGAACCACACACTGGAGGGAGCTCACATCCCTGCGTGACTATGGGAGCCGAGTTCCCATTCTGCTTCTTAGCATGCTTCATCCCAGCATCTGCCTTCACAGCCCACCCAGAGCCTACTAATTCATTTCAAGTTATGAAATCCAGGTTATGTATTTTTAATCCACATGCTATTGCTTTATCTGCCATATTTGTTCCTGTTGTCCACATCTTGCTTCATCAAATTCTTTTTCATTCTTGAACTCTGTGGAACTGATGTTGGCAGTTCCATCTTACCTCACTGAAAGTTCTCTATCAGCTCTTCTTTCAAGGTAGACATTCATGAACGTCTTTTATCATTTAGGAATTGTTCAGCATTTGGGTCCCCAGATTTTAATTCCATTTCTGTGGATTTAATAAACATTAAATAACCCATATCCAAATTTGGCCCTAGACTCTTCTGATTTTTTGTTTATGAATCTACACTCTGTCTCAGCCCTGTTGCTGGCCATAGTGTAGGACCTGTGTTTCCATGGACATGCTTTGCTATTGTGTCTCTCTCTTCCTTATTGGGTTTCTCTGACTTTTATCATCAAACTCCTATATTTTTCTCAACAAAGTCAACCACTATTGTGTCTTTAAAGCCACTCTTTTCATTCCCTAAGGAGAACTGTTCTCCTCCTCCTATATGATTTAACAAAAATTCCCACCTGCCTACATTTTTAGCACCTTCCACAATTATTTTCACAAGTTTATGCAGCCACCAAGCTTGAATCCTTCAAGGGCAGGTTTCCTGAGTTATTTTTGCATACCTCATTTTTCTGCATAACATCTGCCACATAACAGGCATCCAGTGCAGATGGGTTGAAAAATTATGAAATGAAACTATAGTTTGCTAAATCCCTCTGTTCATATACATACACATTTGTGGTTTTTTTTTCCTTTAATTTTTATTGTTGGTTGTTCAAAACATTACATAGTTCTTGACATATCATATTTCACACTTTGATTCAAGTGGGTTATGAACTCCCATTTTTACCCCGTATACAGATTGCAGCATCACATCAGTTACACATCCACTGTTTTACATATTGCTATACTAGTGTCTGTTGTATTCTGCTGCCTTTCCTATCCTCTACTATCCCCCCTCCCCTTCCCTCCCCTCCCATCTTCTCTCTCTACCCCATCTACTGTAATTCATTTCTCCCCCTTGTTTTTTTTCCCCTTTCCCCTCACTTCCTCTTGTATGTAATTTTGTATAACCATGAGGATCTCCTTCCATTTCCATGCAATTTCCCTTCTCTTTCCTTTTCCCTCCCACCTCTCACCCCTGATTAATGTTAATCTTCTTCTCATGCTCTTCCTCCCAACTCTGTTCTTAGTTACTCTCCTTATATCAAAGAAAACATTTGGCATTTGTTTTTTAGGGATTGGCTAGCTTCACTTAGCATAATCTGTTCTAATGCCATCCATTTCCCTGCAAATTCTATGATTTTGTCATTTTTTAATGCAGAGTAATACTCCATTGTGTATAAATGCCACATTTTTTTATCCATTCATCTATTGAAGGGCATCTGGGTTGGTTCCACAGTCTTGCTATTGTGAATTGTGCTGCTATGAACATCGATGTAGCAGTGTCCCTGTAGCATGCTCTTTTTAGGTCTTTAGGGAATAGACCAAGAAGGGGAATAGCTGGGTCAAATAGTGGTTCCATTCCCAGCTTTCCAAGAAATCTCCATACTGCTTTCCAAATTGGCTGCACCAATTTGCAGTCCCACCAGCAATGTACAAGTGTACCCTTTTCCCCACATCCTCGCCAGCACTTGTTGTTGTTTGACTTCCTAATGGCTGCCAATCTTACTGGAGTGAAATGGTATCTTAGGGTGGTTTTGATTTGCATTTATCTGACTACTAGAGATGGTGAGCATTTTTTCATGTACTTATTGATTGATTGTACATACGCATTTGTAAGGACTCAATAACCTGTCTATAGAAAACCCACTTTGCTTTGGGTCCTCCATTAAAGAGGCCGGTTAGGAGCTTTTTTGTTACTCTCATGTGCTGTAGCTTGCTCAGTAGTTGTGCAGATACAGGGAGGTTTTGTTTCTAGTCTATAGGTCAAGGCTCTGCAGGGACATCTGGGTGCCACAAAGTGTTTGAGTGTTGAAGATTAAGGAGAGAAGTGGAGGTATACACGTCAACATTTCTATTACCTTTCTAGGGATAGAAATTACTATCAGTATGTGGTTATATTCCCTTTTATAAATTCTCTTATTTTACTTGGGAATCAGAGACTGTTAACATAACTCAAGGAAACCCGATTACCAGAAACCTCAAAATACCCACCTCAAACTGTGCTTTCTGCAAGAGAATAATTTACATTGGCCCTTTCCCTCCACAATAGAGAGGAGAAGCCTACAGAAAGCTCTAGCTGGAGTCCTGAGGTCAAGAAAGGAGAGATGAAATCTGCAGCTGAATGAAGGAAGAGGAAGGAACAGAAATTTTATTTCACACTCTTCACTATAAGTCTTGTTGGTTTTGCAAGAGGCAAAACTTGGTTACATTTCTGTTGAGGCTTTCTGGATAAAGAGAAGGAACCCAGCAAGAATGGATAATCCAGGGAAGTCCAATGGGAGACAGAGTATCCACAGTACATGTTGACAGGTTAACTTTGGAAAGAAAGAGGTACAACAAAATATGAAAACAGCCGTACCAGCCAAGCAATACTGAGAGCCAAAAACCCAGAGGAGGACCAGTTCAGATATCATCTCTCTTGTTTAGTCTTTCTTGGTTCTTCCAAATCAGAAGCAAACTTTTCCACTTCTGAGCTTAGTTCCATTTTGATTGTTTCTCTGGGGATACTTACCATGCTCTGACTTGCCTTGGTGTCTCTAATACCACTATACAAACTCTTTGAGTTCCGGAACAGTATCTAGTTTTACATCTTAATAGAATCAGTAGTACCTAGGAAAGTATCTGGTGCATCCTGGAGTTCATCAGGCATTTATCAAACTCACAGTGAGCACCGGTTCCTTCTTGTAAGTCAGAATAAAACCTATAAGGAAAACTAGCTTCATTTTTTCCCTCCACATGCAATATACCTAGGAAGAAAATGAAATAATATTTATTATAGGTACTTCTTTGCATGGAATGACATTCCAGCAAGTATTTGCTGGAATTAAACATTGACTGAATACCTAATGTAAATGAAGGATTTAAAGACTGGTGTTCGCAGTCAGGCTTTTGAAGTTTCAGAGTTTCCTCTGACAAAAATAAAATTCCCTTAGTAAGGAACTCTAACCACTTGAAAATAAGGAAGAGAAAGTTGTTGGCCATGTGTGTATCCGTATGTGTCCCAGGAAAATTCAGAGAGAGAGAAAAAAAAATTGATTCTTGGAAGAGCAGATTCAATGGTCTAGGCAAAGATTCCCTACAGAGACAACCACAGTGTTTTGCATCCTTATATTCTCCAGTTAATTCAAACAAATGCGGAGTGGAAACAAAAAGCTGGTTTGTTATCACTGAACATGGACAATAATGACTTTGGAATCGATACCTGCAGGATCTTTCTCTTCTTCTCCTGAAACATACACATGCTGCTCAATCAATCAAAGCAGGGTGTTACAAAAGGATTGATTTTCCATTTCCCAAAACATGTGGCTTAACTTAAAGCCAATTGTGTAAGTTATGTTAAACCCCTTTCTACAATGGGGAAGTTTGCAAATAAATAAATAAGAGGGCTGTATTTTCTTATTTTCATAAGAATGGACTTCTAGGCTCCCTTCTTTCTGGAGAAATAGCTGCAGTATATTAATACTTCTAACTCCACACTGTAAATAACATTTTGACTTTGGGTATCTTGGTGAAATATACTTAAAAATAAATCAGATGGGGCTCTAGGCAAAGATAAATTCAGAAGTGGATACCTGCTATGGCTTTGCATTCTGTTGCCACAGGGCTACGCAGCCCAAACTGTATTCCACTTTCTGCCATAAAAAATAGAAATGTGTGTTTGCAAATTATTGTGTAGATTTTTTTTCATGTTGCTACCTCATGCATGGCTTTCCTGGGGATGTCAGTAGAGTAGGTTAGCAAAATAAAGACAGATGGTAGGGATATAATTTTGAAGTTTTTTTCAAAAATTATTATTGCAATGCAACTATTATAGACACACAACTGCACTCATTCTTAATGAGAAATTTTGCCATTAATTTTCTGCTCTGCTTAGAACCAGTTGCAATCCCTTGCTCTGACACTCTGATACTCTTTCAAGCTTTTCAAACTTGGAGAGAAATGAACAGAAGCCAGACATTCAAAGTGCAGGGGGCAAACCAATGTGACAGAATGGCTGCGGAGGAAATGGATTGCAAAATGTTCTCATTTCTCCACCCTTCCCTGCAATATGAACCTCATCACTCCTCTCATCTTGACCATGGGCTCTGTGATTGCTTTGGCCAGTAGAAGACAGCAGACATACAGGGGGCCAGTTAGGAACCCAGAGCTCCATAGGCCTTATGCATTACCCTCTAGTCTCCCAAACTCTGCCCTGTCATGAGCAAGATGAGCCTACTTGGAGGGAGTATAAAAGATGATGTGAATGATGGCTCAGTTGTCCCAGTTAAGGAAATTCCAGGGGAGCCTACAATAAACCAACTCAAAAACATAAAAGAGTGCCCAGCAGAGTTCGATGGGCTGGTTTTTAAATTCCTGGCTGTAACATGCAAATGGTGATCTCTGTGGGAGATTTGAGCTAATTTACTCATTTGGAAATTAGTGGTAATTATACACACACACACACACACACACACACATATATGTATGTATGTATATATATATATATATATATATATATATATATATATATATATATTAGTTTTATTTCTAAGGCATAGAAATCACACATGTAAAGCATTGAACTTAAAGCAGATGGTAACTATTACAGAGAAATATTCATGGGTGAAGAAACAGAACAAGAATGAGAGAGAGAAAAGACAGAAGGAAATAAGAGAAAAGGAATGAGGGGGAAGAGAAATTGACATATTGAAATGTGAAATGCTAATCTAAGACATAGAAAATTGAGGCTGGAAGGCTATCTTCAGCTCTTTTCTCAAACGGGACATTTGATTGCTGTGTGAGTGCATATACATTATTAGATTAACAACAGCAAAAGCACAGTTATTATTTATTGAGCCCATAATATGTTTCAGAAACAATATGTCACTTAATCCTGATGGTATTCCTATTAGATATTTATGATTTCTATCCCCATATTACAAGTGAGAAAACTGAAGGACTGCCCAAGGCCACATAGTTGGTGGGGGACAAGACCAAGAAACAAGATTTTGTCACACGGGGTCTATAAGCACTATTCAGTACCATTTTTCAGTAGAAAGGCTGTATTTAGCAGGTAATCTGAGTCTTACAAATCAATCATAATGGACCAAGGGAAGACTCCTCTCTAATCAAGAAAGCTTTGTAAATCAGATATGTCTTAAGTGCACATTAGGCTTCTTAAATCAGGCATATCCTCGAAAATGCATTAAGCAAGATGTTAGGTTCATCTTTTAAACATCAGGGAACCTGGGGGCTTTAGCTGGTTCTGTGACAATCTCTTTGTCTTCATCCTCTTTGAGGAAAAAAGAGACCCTTTACATTAAAGCCAGAATTGTGCAAGTTGTGAGGGTGTATATTTTGTAGCCATTAATGCAAGGCCTGGAATTTTATATGAAGCAGGTCAGGAACAGTACTTTGAATCAGAACTTAGAAACTGGCTGCCTGGTATTTTAACTAACAACACATTTGCTATTTGACATCTTTCCCCAACTGGAAGAAAGGTAATCTAAAACAAGCTCTGGAAGCTCAAGGGATTTTGACCTCTCACATTTTGAATGTGAAAATAAAGGACTCAACATAGATCCTTTTTTGTTTGTTTATTTGTTTATTTTGCTGTCGCTGTTGTTTTAAGACTGGACTGATTCCCACAATCCTGAGCTGTCATTTTCTGTACTCTCCTCATCTTTATGGATTCTAGTGTGGAAATGCCTGACTCAAAATTTGTGTTTCAAAGAAAAACTGTGTTATTCATTACACACACACACACACACACACACACACACACACTATATATATATATATATATATATATATATATATATATATAGAGAGAGAGAGAGAGAGAGAGAGAGAGAGAGAATGAATGAATGAATGACTGAGCTGATTTCAGAGTATTTATTATGTGGGTGATACTACATTTGAAAATGTTAGTCTTTTTACCTTTGTATACTTTTAATTTAGAATTCAATGAAGCTCCACATTTCTAGTGGCTAAGAAAATCCTGTGATAGCTAGAGTTTCAAGTGACCTATCTTAGACAAAATCAAAAGTGCTTACAAAATTATCCTCCAAAGCTTTTATGCATATCCCAGAGTGTTGTCCTCACAGAAAGAAAGAGCTTTCAAACACAGCAGGATCTGAGCTGTTGGTAAGACCATTACATGGCCAATTGTAGCAGAACCAAAAGAAAAGGGAAAGGCATTCTTCATGTCTTTCAGAACTCGAAAGTCAAACGGAACAACTTCAGAATTTTTCAGTCACTTTTCTTATTTTTATCTCAGGATGGTCTCCCCATGACCTAATTAAAAATCTCCTAAATATTCAAAGCACCACAAACTCAAATATACAATTTTTGCCTTCCAGAAAGTTCTGTCTACAAGTTTCCTTCTTATGCATTATGTATTTTTAAACTCAAATTTTCAACTGAGAAAACCTTCTTAAAATGGAGACTAGTCTGAAAAGCCACCACAAGATTTCTACTCATTTTATAGACTTAGTGACAGTAATGATTTGTAAATGGAATAATCCTTTGAAATGCCATGACTGTACACATTGTCATTTAGAACAAGGAGCATTTCTCAAGTCCCTAGTATGATGTAAGTTCTTTTATATTCCTCTGATTTTCATGTAAGTATAATAACTGTCCATTGGAGCTGTGGTTACTATCTGCATTTTATGCATGAGGAAATAGAAATATATTACTTACCAATGGTGGCACTATGGTTGTGCTAGATAGAGATCCAGTCCTCAACTGTGGGTCTCAATTTCCTGTCCCTTCCCCAGCATCTGCTGCCATTCTGCATGTAGGAATTGTCCCTAATCTGTGATTTTATTTTCTGTAGTTTTTGTTAACCATAATCAGCTGTGATATGAAGATATTAAATGGAAAAATCTAGAAATATGTAATTCCTAAGTTTTAAATTGTGTACTACTCTAAGTAGCATGATCTTCCTCTGTCCTGTTCCATCCAGCCTCAGATGTGAATCATCTGTGTCCAGCATTTCTACATTTTATATACTACCCGCTCTTTAGTCAATAGTTGGATTATCCCAACATCTGTCAAAGCACTGTACTGTTTGTGCTCAAGTAGCCTTTACTTCACTTAATAGTACCCGCAAAGTGCAAGAATATGATGCCAATAATTCACATACGCCAAAGGGAATCTATGATGTGCTCCCTTTAAATGAAAAGGCAAAAGTTTTCAACTTAATAAAGAAAGAAGAAAAATGCAGGTTGAGGTTGTTTAAGATCTATGGTGGAGCAAATCTCACACTGTGTCTAACTTTTAAGTCAAAGTTTACTATAGGTGTGTATGTAGAGGGAAACATGGTATAAATAGGGGTCTGCACTGTTTCTTGGTCCAGGCATCCACCTGGGGTCCTAGAGCACATTCCCTGTGAATAAGGGGCTACCATAGAGGTGTTATTGAGTACCCTCCTTCTCCCTGGAGAATTGAAGAAGGGGAGCTGATTAAGTGATCTTTATTTTTCACAGTTCTACTTGGAGGGAAAAGAAAAGTGTGCTTTATTCCCTGTATCTTCTCTTCTGTCCTTTTGTCCTTGTCACTTGATAACCCTGATTTTCATACTGTCTAGATGTCTGTTCTCCTAAAAAAAAAGAAAAATCTATTCCCTCCATGCAAACAATCTCCCCACTGCTCCTAGAAACCCTGGATTTTTGCCTGTCACTTTACAAGGCAGATAATAATCCAGTGACTCTGAAAATAGCACCGTACACAAAACAGGCCTAGAAACCAGTGAACCATGAGTAAAACAAGCAAAACAACAAAGCTAAAAGATGCAGTTATTAATTCACACCATGAGGATTATTGCAGTGTGTAAAGGTATTTTTAATGAGCAGAGATAAACAAAGCTTTTAAAAATATATGCCACTGTAATTCTGGATCATTGATTTTTTTAATGATTTCCCTGGGGCGTATGTTTGCTTATAAAGTTGTTTAGGTAGAGGTGAGATGCTAGCATTATATAAACTGATATTTTGGTAGAGGTAAGATGTTTGCATTATATAAACTGATAGATGGAGAAAGGTCTTCCCCTTATTCAAGACAAGGGATATTTATAATATTATGTATTTTTATGCATGTAACTTTTATTACAAACTTTCCAAAAAAAATGCATGCATGTGTGTGTGTGTGAGTGTATGTGTGTGTCTGTGTGCATGCTCATACATAGTTTCCAACTTATCAATTTAACTTTATCTTAGGTTTGTATACATAGGGAAAAACATGTCATATGTATATAGGATTCAGTCCAAAGGTTCAGGCATCAACTGAGAGCTTGGGAAAAATGCACACACACACACACACACACACACACACAGATGTATATCCACACATACACTATATTGTGTGTGTAGTGTGTGTTTATGGTGCTGGGGATTGAACCCAGGGCCTCACACATGCCAGGATAGTGCTCTACAATTTAGCTCTGCTTCCAGCCACATGTATATTCTTTTTTAGCCGTGTGTGTGTGTGTGTGTGTGTGTGTGCGTGCGTGCGTGTAATGTATGTCTGCAGCCTTGCATTTTGACTGCCCAACACTCAACATACTTATCAGACCCAGTGAGTCCTTCAGGAGTACATAAGAACAGATGCCTCAGGAACACTAGTCTTTCCTTTTAGTATGTGCATTTTAAAAAACAACTTAGCCTGGTGCAGTGACACATGCCTGAAATCCCAGCAGCTCTGGAGCCTGAGTCAGGAGGATGGAAAGTTTGAGGCCAGCCTCAGCAACTTAGCGAGAGCCTGACTCAAAATAAAAACAAACAAACAAACCAACAAACAAATAAAAAGTACTAGGGATGTATAAAGCTGGGTTCAGTCCCCAATACCAAAAAAACAACAACAAAAAACAAAAGTACAACTTGCTTATGAATACAGTTCTTCAGGTTTTGCAAATGTTATCAGTACAACCATATATGTACATGTAGAAGCTTAAATAACCTTTCTCAGATCCTATAAAACATAATAATCTTAGTGAGATCTGGTTCTGAGTTTCATGATCTTCTCATTGCTCCGAACCTAAACTGGAATAAGGACCATTGTGCAGGGTCTGTAGAGAGAGAACTTTAAGTGCTTGGATCAGATTTTCTATTCCTGATGTAGAAAAAGCTCTTGATTCAGTTCAGAAATTCCAGCAGGACTGTCACTACGTCTACCTTAATCCCTATAGAATCTCTAGCATTTAGAAAAGTATCCAGGGCACAACCATTGTTTTAAAGTGTTGGCTTGATTATTAGCCAGATATGGTAAGAATAACAGATCGAGAGAGAACCCATACTGAAAAGATAGGAGGGACCACCCAGGCCCTGTCCCACTGGGCTGCTGAGGAAGTGTGAGGTTTGGTCAGGAGGCAGGAGTGAGAAGAAAGTGTGAGCAAAAGCCTCTGGTTTTCTTTTGTGGAAAGGCACAGGCCTAGGATTGTCTGGTCTGGCAAGTTGATATGTAAAAACAAACCACCCCAGTCTCTGAGCACCAAATCCTCACTTTATGTTGATCTATGGAAGTCTGTATTTCCCCTTCATTTTTGAAAAGTAGGTTTGCTACAGAAAGAATTCTTATTTGACAGAAAACTCCCCCAGAAAACTGAAAAACAACCTATACATCCAGGGGCTCAATGAACTCCAAAGAGGATAAATCCAGATATCCACTGAAAGACATAGAGGAAAAATGCTGAAAGTCACAGATAAGGAGAAAATCTCAAAAGCAGCAAGAGAACCCCAATAAGACAGAAAGCTCACTTCTCAACAGAAACCACAGAGCCAGCAGGATGGCATTCAAAGTGCTCCAAGAAAAAAAAAATGATGCCAATAACAGCACAAAAGAGGTAGGAAGAAGCAAAACTATATTGGGCCAAGAAAATGACAGATAGTGGAATAATAATTATGATGATGTATTATTGAACTTGTAACATGAATGGATGTCGTATCAGTCCACATGGGCTGCCATATTGAGATATCAGAAGACTGGGAAAGAGAGACAGAGATAGCTGGTATTTCTTCCTCTTCATATAGGAACACCAGTCCTATTGGATTAGGGCCCCTTCTTTATGACCTCATTTAACCATCTCCAAATACAGTCACATTGGGTTAGGGTTTCAAGCTATAATCATTACACTTTTCTAATCCTATGAGTTGTACAGAGAATTATCCTACTTGAGAAAGTAATGCTACTCCTTATATTTGTTACCAGTTGGTCAGAAGTGTGTGTGGTATGGGTTCATTAGCTGAGTCTGAAGCAAATTATAGATTCACAAGAGATACTATATTTGTTTCTAAATTATAGACTTATTATGCTTTGATTCCCCTAGCATCAGGGCCTAGAGACCTGTCAATGATTTTTCAAGATTAAATCATACCTGGCAAGATACCATGGACTATATACAGATATCTCTATTAGGAAGGATTCCAGCCAGACACTCAGCACCATTGACCTGAAGAGTCAAGAGGCCTCTTAGAAAACAAGATTGTAAGAATGATAAAATATTCCTCCAAAAACCATTTTTACTTTGCCATTTCTTTTTCTTTTGAAAGAAAAAAATATGGTCTCCAATTCAAAATTTTTTTTTTTTTTAATTAAGGAGCTCCTGGGTCATAATGTTAAGTTTTATAATTTGAGATTTGATAAAACTTGAGTATTTTTGCTATCATATGTTTTAATTTTCCAGCCACCAGATAAATCTACCACTGGCTTTCTGTTACAGAAGAGAAAGCACCCTTGTTTCTACTCTCCAACATATCAATTTTGCCTAGAAATACATTTCTTGCCTGGCTTGACATTGGTGTGTGTGCATCATAAAAACTGCATTCAGAAAAAATTATATGTCATAATGTAAACAGAACATGTAATATTTATATCTATAACCATAATTATATACAAAGCTACTTTCCTCTTTGAAAAATCTTTACACTGGCTTCCATCATACACACCCCTTCGGGCTTCCTCTCACCCTTTCACTCTTTCTAACACCATTATGCAAAAGACTAATGCAGATCCCTCCAATAATGTTACTGATATTGCAATGTCGATACAATTAATGCTGGGCTGAGCACAGTGATCTATGGACATTGTAAAGAGATATTCTCTGAGCACTTTTCTTTTCTTCTACTTAATCTTGGGCAGATGTTCCTAGTGACTGGTCGATCTATGTGAGAAGTACTATGCTAAACTTGGAGTCTGATCTTGACACCAGATGGTCTGCAAGTCATTTGACCTGGGTTGAGTTCCTTTTAGGAAGCTTCTTGAACTTGGTGTAAGCATATTCCTGGTGTCCATGCCCAGCTATGCCTGAATTCCAGAACCCCCTGTTAATCTCAATATTCTTGTGAGTTCCATTAAATTATTTACATGAAAGAATAAACTACAAGTTTTTAAGTTAGAAAATAGACGAATGCATTTAATCATTTTAAAGTATAGGTCTCCTTCGCCAATTTGCTATGGGACCTGTTTCTGCTCATGGGTCATAACCACATGCCCAAAACGTACTAATGGAGATGACAAAAAATTTACTCTTAAATCAAACCTAGGTGTTCTACCTGAGATATATGCTACTCACTTATTTGGTGATCCTGTAAAATGGCAGGGTGAGTTTCTCCATGGGATTAACCATTTTTCTTGCCTTTATCAGAAACAAGTTGCCTGCTGTAGATCTTCTCTCTTATGTTTATAGAGAATCCTAACCATAACCATTTAGCTGAGAGTTTAGAAAAACTAACTTTAAATTCACTTATCACTCCTTCTACATCCTCCTGTTAGTCCATGGGCATGCTTGTCTATGTAAATGGCAATTCTTGGTACATCCTGATTTACCTAAGGTCAAGAGGGCTGACCAACTGCCTGTTTTTGTCTCTTGAATAATTTTCATCATTGTCTTGCTCATTGGGTTCAACATTAACTGCTTGTGAATAAAATATAATGCATGAGTTTTCCATTAAAAAAGGAAACTAAGCTCAAATAAAGTTCTATTAAGCCTGAATATATGAAGATGAAGGCAATAGTTGAAAATTCCAATATGATAGTATATAAAATAGATGGAACATTAAATAAGGCATGATATACTGCAACTGTAATCAAACGTATTTACTGTTGATAATTTTAATTAAGGAAGTTGTTAATAGAGTTGTGTATATTCAGGAAGGATTTCATGACTTTATTTTTAGAAGCACAGACTCTCAAATTTACAAGTCATATGAATTAAATGAATCCAGTGATCTACATGTAATTGAAAGCCGTCCTTCCAGTGCTCAAGAATAATTTTAATTGCAAATGTTATTAAACTGTCCTTGCAAATTCATTTATGTGAGTAAAGTTTCTCTAACAGTGCTACTATTTGGTTGTTTCAATGTGTATTACATAGTTATTAAAAGCCTCCAGAAATTAAAGTACCATTTCCCTTCATTTATTTCTTAAAATAGTCACTAAAAATCAGTTCTCTGAAAGCTTAGAATTTGTGTTGGTCATGGTTTTGTCCCAGCACCATCAACTTTTATTTATGTAAGGATCTAAGCTCTTCAACCGATAGATACCTGAGAGTCAGAGAAGAAACACAAATCACTCAGAGTCTCATGGCACCTACATAGACACAGTGGAAAGATTCTAATTTGGGGATACAGACACACCTTTACACTTCATATTTTGCTCTTAGACAGAATACAATCCTTAAACCAAATGATTCAAGTAACATTTGTAGTGGGGAAGTTTGAGACGTGTCTATACTCAGCTCCCTTTAAAATCATTTGTTCATTTTTAAAGGAGTTTGTGGACTTAGGACAGTCCTACACCTGCCTTGGGTAGCAGCTCTCACTGTTCTGAGAGGTCTGCTAGGTTTTCCATACTGTTGAAATGGAGTCCGTTTTGCAGGGAAGAAATTAGGAGATTTCGGCTCAAGATCCTGCTTCTCATAAAGGCAGCTATGGTTGGAGACAATGGTAAGCTTATCTTGGGGGACACCTCTGCTCTAACAGGAGAGCACTTGGTGGTGGAGACAGTAGCTGGAGTTTCTCTTGGCTCACTTCTCCTGGTGTGGAGCCACCACCTCAAGAGCCAGGACAAGACCTTAACAGACAGACAGTATTCTTAGCATGATGACCCCATGGAACAGGTCCATGAGATGGAAAGACAATAAGGCTCCCTGTCTCAAGAGCACTCAAGGAGGAGGCAGTCTTGGTTCAACCAGCATACATTTTTTATTTCCTTAACAAAAGTTTTGTAGATTTTCTTGAAGAGAAGTTTCTTTTCTTGTTTGAAATTTGCCTTAGGATCACTTCCAGAAGTTTTAAATATTTATATGTATGTATATATACTTTGGAAAATATATATTGTCTTAAATAATACATAAAATATATTTTCTCAAATAATATATGTAAGTAATACACACACACACACACACACACACACACACACACACTTGGTCTCATCTACAGTCACATACATATAAGTAATATATATATATATATATATATATATATATATATATATATATATATATATATA
Organism: Spermophilus citellus; assembly: GCF_964194105.1. Lineage (NCBI taxonomy): Eukaryota > Metazoa > Chordata > Mammalia > Rodentia > Sciuridae > Spermophilus > Spermophilus citellus. Next base: position 51,165,690 of record NC_138198.1, on the reverse strand, counting down.
TATTTGAATTTTCACCAGCTTTATTGCAGAGCAGTGGAATGGAACTCCTCACATTGTCCAGCCAGAAATCAATTTGCTATAATTTTTAACCCTTTTAAATGAAATAAATTCTGCTTAGTGGAATGGAACTCCTCACATTGTCCAGCCAGAAATCAATTTGCTATAATTTTTAACCCTTTTAAATGAAATAAATTCTGCTCTATTATTAGAACACTATCTTGATGTCATAAATGTTCAGGAAATCATGAGATGGAATTATTATCGCCAGACACAGTGGTACATTCCTGTAATCCCAGAGGCTCAGGAGACTGAGGTAGAAGAATCACAAGTTCAAAGCCAGCCTTGGCAATTTAGCAAGACCCTGACAACTTAGCAAAACTCTGTCTCAAAATAAAAAAAAATTAAAAGGGCCGGGGATGTTGGTCAGTGGTTAAGCATCCTGTGTTCAATCCCCAGTATGAAAAAAATTAAAATTAAAAAAAAAATATTATTTTCTTTTTCCTGATCGATTTATTGATTGATTTTACTATTTAAAGATTTTTTCCTCAATCTCACTCTTCAGATTTAACAGGTGGCCTTTTCCTTCAGTTTTGAACTTGGACCCCTTTATTACTATTTTTAATGTCAGTTTTTTACTGAGTCAGATGGAGGTAAACCCCTCTCACAATTTAGCTTCTAAATGAATAATATTGGAGTTCAGCTTTCCCATTTCCTTCTCATCTCCCTCATCTCCACAAGACAGGACAGGAGGGAAGGGATATGTGACTGTAGATGAGACCAAGAGTGTAGCTCTGGGGAGTTAGAGAGGTACAGGAGGTAGTCTTTGAATATGAGCATATTATTTTAACGGTGCATTTCTGCAGAGTGTACCTCAGAAGTAAGAGAAGACCACGAGGGGAGAGGCAAGATAGAGGGTCAGGACAACATTCTGGAAGAAATAGAAGAGCTCTACTTCAAGAGAGTTATCATAAAGGACGCTTTTTCAACCAAAATCCTAACACTGTAGTTAAACCTTGGGTGAATATTGGAATGGTAGGTATAATTTTAAACTTTCTATCGCCCTTCTTCAGTAATTAGCAGAGTTCAGTAAGGACACAGCCTTGGTGGCTCTTTCCCCATACTCTTCCATGTGTAGGTATCCCTGCCACTTGCTCCATAGAAATAGCTGCCTATTTCTATGATCACAGCCATGACTTCCCATTTCTTGTGTTTATTTTATTGTTGTCTCCTCCCATCTATAAGTTCCATAAAGCATGAACTGTACTATTATTTGTTTGTCATTTCTACCTGCAGAGTCTGGGATATTATACAAGCTTAAAACATTTTCCTTGAATAAGTTGAGGGATGAATGGAAAGAAGATGGACGGATGGAATAGATTTTTTAAAATCATCAATCATCTTAGTTTTGTGCATGTTAAATTTGGGAGGTTTGAGCCCTTTTTGCTACTGTCAAATGTGATGAGGGAATGAAATCTTGTAGCCCAAGTCTATGTGTTGCTAAAACACCTTATATCTTATTCTGTAAATAGTATGTATCACTCTCCAGATGTTGGTAAAACTCACCAAGAGAGAGGCCTCACTGGAGACATTAAGATTTATCTTATCAAATGAACTGACTATGCCAGCAAAAGCCCTGTAAAATCATTCTAAGAACTCTCACCTTTAAATAACCATTTTCATTCTTAATAAAATATAAATACTTTCCCCAATGCAAAACTACTGAGCACTGTTTTTCCAATTCATCAAAGTGTAAAGTCAGTCTATACACAGATCAATTCAGGGGATGCACAAAGGGGAGGAAAAGAGAATACCAAGACAAAAATATCCATTCAAAGTGCAAAGTGCAATAATGATTAGGAGCTATACAAACTCAACCCTCAAAAATAGCAGCAACCAGATTTCTCAGTAATCCTCCTTAGAGTAGGCCAAGGCAGAAAGGATTAGTGGAAGGTGAATGGACAGTTATGTGGTCTGATCAATTGCCCTGGGAATGCTCCAGACACCCCAAAGTGTCAAAGCAACGTGATCCGATTGGTTGTGTGGAGGGCTGTCTTGTCAGAAATTTGATTCACATAAGTGGAGAAACCAAACAAACTTATACTTCTCAAGGGCAAGCTTTGCTTTAAAATAGGAAGCAGATCCCCTGTAGAATTTCAAATAATGTACAAGGGATATATTTTAATATTAATATTGCCTATGTTCTCAAATAAAATCGTCTCTTCTAATACCAAAACCCCAAACTCTCCTGCCATCTTCGGATCCAGTTATGAGAGGTAGATTTCATCTTACTTAACAATGACAAGCAAGTTACGTTGCTGTTGCTTAAAGGTCATGGAGCCAAGCTAAAGAGACATTATCAATTCTTGCAACTTTGCCCACAGTCAGGTTCCTTCTAGCCAGCACAGACTCAGAGGTCCAGTGCTTGGAATGAGACTAAAATATGCCCAGAAGGAAGGGGCTCACTCTGGAGAGGGTGGCTGCAGATATTGGTGTCAAGGAAGCCTTACCCTGACTGTTTAACCACGCACAAAGATCATGGCAGAAAATGAAGCCATCCTAGCTGAGGATGAGTGTAGATTGATCCAGCAGAAAAAAAAAATCCTCAGGAAGCCCAAGGAGCAGGCAAATAACATTGACGATGGCAGACATTTGGGTCCAAACAAGCACTTGTCCTTCCTCCTCCATTCACTCACTCAAAAATATTTTTGAGTACCTACCTGTTATCTGACAAGCCGAGGGATTTAATAAGTGAAACAAATGTGGTTCTTGACCTCACAGATCTTACTGTCCAGTGAGGAAAACAGACTTCAGCATATGGATAAGTGCATTTCTCAGAAGCTGTGGGACTACAAGTGTGTTCACAACAGGTACTGGAGTAGGCTGGTGGGGACCTTGAAGACTGGCTTCCCTGAGGAAGAAGCAAGTGAACCGAGATATGGAATCAGCAAAAAAAAAAAAAAAAATGGGGTTGGAAAGGCTTTCTCACAGGTATGCCAGAGCTCTCAGGTGGGAGGCGATTAGGGAAATGGAAAGAAGACCAGGGCAAGTAGTTCACAGGAAACAAGAGGGAGATTGACACAGAAACTGAAACGGAAGTAGAAACCAGGTCATGCAAGAGCTTGGGAATCGTAGTAAGGATTTTTCTTTATTCTAAAATCAATAGGAAGATATTGAATGCTTTAAATTAAATGGTGACATAATTAGGTGTGTTTTTAAGTGATTACTCTGAAACCTGGAGAAAGGTTTCAGCAGGTCATGAAAGTAGATCAGGAAGAATGACAGGATGTGGAGGGACCACATGTTAGCCTGGATTAGGGTGTTGCAGGAGAGGGTGACAAAGGGAGGTGGGCATATTGGGGGGTCAGGTCACCAAGAGTGGGGACGGACTGAATGAAGCGTGTGGGTGGCTGATGGAGAAAGAAGGAGCAGGATGAGTCCTCAAAGCCTCTTACTGCAGAACTGCCTGGGCGATGGTGCGATTTACTAGAAAAATAAACACAAAAGAAGAACAATTTGGGATTAGGTAGAAGGAAGTATTGAGTTCAGTTTGGCACTTTCAACCTGAATTCTGTTGAGACCACCTAAGAGAGGAGTCAAGAAAATAGTTAGATGTATAAAAAGAAACATGGACCAAAATTACAGAGTGATTGATTGCAATACCAGTGACGATGCCACTATTTCATAGTCCTTATGGACACATAATGCCACATAAAGGTACTGCTCTATTATGCCCCACTACTGAGGGAGCTCTACAGCTTTCATATGAATCAATGGGAATTTGCCTATATTAGGAAAAAGTACCAAAATAAAACGTTTTATGAAGTAACTTGTGGCTTTAAATTTAGTCCGGCAATGCCATTTTTAATGCTTTGAGAATAATGAGGTTTGTGGCAAAAAAAAAAAAAAAAATTGTGAATCACAATATAAGACATCCACTACAATTACCTAGGGTTTATTTCCATGATCCTCCTCAAACATTTTGATCTTCCTTACCCATTAGCAAAGAAGTAGGTGGCCCACTGACTTATTTTATGGGTACCTACTGTGATTTAGCACTATACTATAGAATAATAATCACTGTAGGTTTTATTCATTATATACAGCACTGTGCACCCTTGTAGTTGTCTAATATATGCTAAAGAATAAAAAAAAATATTCCCAGAAGACAAGTAATTCATGTTCTGTTGCATCTGCTCTCTGAAGTATTTATTAATTAACTATTTAATTAAGGTATTTATTAATTAACTAAGGTACAGGGCCACAGTTCATTTTAATATTCTTATAAATATGGATTTTCTTTTTAATTTAAAAAAAACACCTTTGCCTTTCCAAAACACATTCCATTCAGTATAAAATATAATCCAAAGAGAAAAGAAATATATGTACTAAATTAACATAACATTTTTACAATGTTCAGTTTGTTTACATAATGTCTTCTACTCTTTTTAAACTCTGGTTAAAAATTAAATTTTATAGATTGATAAAACTTTTATTATTCTTGGACTGGAATGTGTAGAGTCTTAAAAAAGTTAAATTAAGTCCAGACTAAAGGAGTTTTTTTTTTAACAAAATAAGACCAACAATATTGTAGAAAATTTGAAACAGTAAATGATAGTTTTAAAATGTGAAGTACTTCATTTGTAGGTCAGTGATTTTGTGCACCTTTAAATGCAATGATGATCTCTTTTGTAAATAATTTGAGAAGTAATGGTGATGAAATGGCATACTGAAGACCTTTAGAATTATATAATGTATCACATCCTTAAAATTATAGTTAGATTTCCTAGAATGTTTATAGATTATTTAATTAAATAAATCCAATTTAGACTATGAATAGTGCTTTTGTATTTGTTTTGTATTGGGGATGAAACCCAGGGGTGCTCTGCTACTGAGCTCCATCTCCATTTCTTTTTAATGTTTTGAAACAGGGTCTCAATAAATTGCTGAGGCTGGCCTTGAACTAGCAATTCTCCTGCCTCAGCCCCCAAGTCACTGAGAAGAGTAGATGTGACACACAGGGTTATTGTCCCTTGAATTAACACACAATAAAGGTGTTCAAATTCTGGTTTGTCACTCAACAGCTTGACATAGTTATTTTAGTCTTTACAAAATATTTCTTATTATATGAACAATGAGAGTAATATAAAATAAACCCCAGGATCTGTTCATATAATTATTTGAGATGATATTTTAAAAGATCTATGAAAGCAGTAAGATACATTACAAGGCAGAATACAAGGATTGAGATGCTATTGAGACACTTCAAGTTCACAGAGTAGAGATCCTGATGCTAAGTGAACCTCACAACTCAGTTCCTCACATTACACATGAACTAACCCCACTTTAGTCTCAACAATACTTCAATACATAGATTAAGGGAGAGAAAAACCCTAACCCAACAACCAGTCCCCAAGCAGAAATAACTGAGGGAGAACCTTAGTCCCATTCCTGGACATCTACTCATTCAGCAAAATAGAGGAAAGGTATTAGAACAAAAAAGAAAACTATACATGAAAGGACATATTTATAAAAGAGAAAGAGGAACCCATCTCAATTGATGTGTAAGTCCAAGAACACTGAAGATATGAGGGAATAGGAAAACAAATTGTCCCCTTAAATTCTCCAACAAAGGAAGTCACAGATACAGAAGTGAACAAAATTCCAGAGAAAGACTATAAAAAATTGGTTATTAGTATAATCTATGAATTAAAAGATTACAGAGGAACATATTCAGAGAAGAAATGCCAGAGGTGAAAGACAATTTTAATAAACAATAGAGATTAAAAATAAACTAATCAGAACTCCTGCAAATAAGAGGCACAATTAATCAAATTAAAAATTCAATAGGAAGTATCACCAATAGACTAGAGTGCATAGAAAATAGAACTTCAGGTCTTAAAAATGGGGTATATTCACTTGGATACTCAATAAGAAATAAAGAAAAAAAAAACATGATTAGAATATATAGAAATTCTCAGACAGCTTCAAGAAAATAAACCTGAGAGTCACTGGAATGGAAGACAACATGATGACAGAGGCTAAAGTGATAAATAACCTCTTCAGTGAGATAATAGCAAAAATTTTTCTTCACCTTAAAAATGAGGTAGCTAGGTACAGGATGCATATCATACCCCAAAATAAAGAATATCAAAAAGAAGCTCTCTAAGACACACCATAATCAAAATGCCTAACATATAAAATAAGAAAAGAATATCAGCAAATGCTGATAAATAATAGGAAAATATTTCATAGTAAATAGAGTCTAAAACCATATAGGAGTAGCTATTTTTATACATGACAAAGCAAATTTCAAGTATAAATTAAACAGAAGAAATAAAGAAGGCCACTAAAATGAACAATACAACAAGAAGAAAATAATTATAATCAATATTTATGCCCCAAATGTAATTTCACCTAATTACATAAAAAATAATTCTTGAACATAAATGTCAAATAGACCCTAAAGTTTTCAACACATCCCCATCACCAATATACAGGTCAAAAATGAATAACAATATTTCTGACCTAAAGAGTTCTATAAATTAAATGGACTTAACAGACATCTTCACAATATTTCATACAAAAAGAATTGAACTCATTTTCTTCTCAGCATCTCATGGAAGCTTTTTCAAAATACACATGATGTAAGACTTAGGAAATTCATAAAAACTCATATAATCTCATGGAAAATTTATAGGAACCATATAAATACATGGAGATTGAATGGTTCTTTTAAATGAGGAATGAGTCATACAAGAAAATAAGAGAAAACATCAAGAAATTCTTAGAAATAAAGTTAATGGAAATACAACATAAAATATATAAATAATTTTGTATATTTTATAAAGATATAAAAGCAATTCTAAGAAGAAAGTTTATAGATTTGAGGGCCCACATTAAAAGAAAGACTCCAAATTTATACATTTTCTTTATCAATTCAACTGTTGAAAGAGAAGACATTTTGTTTCATAGCTTAGCTCTTGTAAATTCTGCTGCTATGAATATTGAGGTGACCTCATTGCTGTTGTATAGTGATTTAAAATCTTTTGGATATATACTGAGGAGTGTGATGGGGGGACATATGGTGGTTCCATTCCTAATTTTTGAGGAATTTCCATATTGCTTTACAGAGTGATTGAAAGGGGGACTTAGTGGGGGATGAATTAGAACAATTTATATTTCATGCTTTTATAATTTTGTCAGAATGAATCCTAATGTTGTATATAACTAAAAAAAACTGATAAAAACAATAAAAACAAAAAATCCAAATAAATAATCTAATTCTACATGTCAAAGTTTTAGAAAACAGAAGACTTTTTTTAAATGCTAAAATCAATAGAAGACAGGAAATAATCAAGATTAGAGCCAAATTTAATGAGATTAAGAACAACAAAAACAAAAAAAGATAAACAGGATTGACAAAACACTATCTAAAGTGACCAGAAGAAAAGGAGATAAAACTAAAATAAATATAATTAGAGAAAAGAAAATGAGATGTCACAGGAGAGAGTTCTGAAATCCAGAGTATTAAACAATCTATTTTGAAATTAATACTTAAATAAACTGGAATGTCTGGAAGACATTGACAAATTTAGAGACACATATGACCTTGCCCATATTGAACCAGGAAGATATAGAAAATTTAAATAGATCAATAACAAGTAATGACATTGAAACAGCAATTAAAAGCCTACAACAAAGAAAAGCCTATGACCAGATGGATTCTGAGCCAAATTCCATCAGACTTTTAAAGAAGAACTAACATCTGTCTTCCTCAAATTGTTTCATGATATTGAAAGGGAGAGAACACTAGCAAATACATTCTATCATGCAGTGTAACCCTATAACAAAACCAGACAAAGACACATCAAAGAAATAAAACTATAGACCCATATCCCTGATGAACATAAAAGCAAAAATCCTTAATAATATATTAGCAAACTTTATTAGAAAACACATTAAATAGATAGTGTGCTGTGAATAAGTGGGTTTTATTCCAGGGATGCAAGGTTAGCTCAACACATACAAACCAATAATGTACTTCAAATCATAAATAGAAATAGGGGCCAGAATCACATGATTATCTCAATAAAAGCAGACGAGGCCTTTGACACAACCCAGTATTCATTTTCATTAAAAACATGAAATATACTAGAAAGTAGGAATAGAAAAAAGTTACCTCAACTTTATAAATACTATATATGACAAAAACAAAGCCAGAATCACAGAGAATGGAGAAAAACTGAAAGCATTTCCTTAGTAACAAGAAAAGGATGCCCACTCTCCCCACTCCTCTATTCAACACAGTACTTACAATTTTATTGGGAGCAATCAGGTTGGAGAAGAAAGTTAAAGGTATACAAACAGGAAAAGAAGAAGTAAAATTGTCTCTGTTTGCTGATGACATGGTCTTTTAACAAGAAGAACTAAAATACTCCACGAGAAGATTTCTAGACCTGAGAAATAAAGTCAGCAAATTAGCAGAATAAAAGATCAACATTCATAAATCAGTTGATTTTATATACTCCAATAGTGATTCTGCTAGGAAAGAAATTGTGAAAACCATCCCATCCACAATAACTTCAAAAAGCAAATAAAATACTTGGGGAACAATACCTGATCTCAAATTATGCTACACAGCTATAGTAAAAACACAGCATGATATTGCCCAAATAGACATGAAACTATGTATGGTGGCACATGTCTGTAATCCCAGAAACTCAGGAGGCTGAGGCTGGAGGATCCCAAGTCCAAGGTCAGCTTCAGGAACTTAAGGAGGTTCTAAGTAACTCAGTGAGACCTTCTCAATAAAAAGAAAAAAAAAAGGAAGGTGGGGGATCTCAGGATGTGGCTCAGTGTAAATCACCCTGGGTTAAATATACAGAAAGCAAAAAACAAAAACCAAGCAAATAAAAAATATCTATGTGAAGACTGATGAAAGAGAACAGAAGACACAAAGAATTCCATGTATTTATAAACATTTGATATTTGGCAAATGTGCAGAAATACATGTTGGAGAAAAGATAGACATTTTAACAAATGGTGCTTGGTAAACTGGCTGTTGATTTGTAGAAGAAATTTGATTTCTATCTCTCACCTTTTACAAATTCAAATCAAAGTTGGAAAGATCTACCTTGTTATTGGATAGGCAGAATTAATATTGTCAAAATGACCACACTACCAAAAGCACTATACAGATTCAATGCAATCCCAATCAAAATCCCAATGACACTTTTCATAAAAATAGAAACATTAATCATGAAATTCATCTGGAAAATTAAGAGACCTAGAATAGCCAAAGAAATCCTTAGCAGGAAGAGTGAAGCTGGTGGCATTACTATTCCAGATCTTAAACCATAATACACAGCAGTAGTAACAAAAACAGCATGGTATTGGCACCTAAATAGACTGGTAGACCAATGGTACAGAATAGAGGACACAAGAGAGTAACCCACATAACTACAGCTATCTTAGATTAGACAAAAGTACCTTGGACAAAAGATAACCTGTTCAACAAATGATTCTGGGAAAACTGGAAATTCACATGTAATAAAATGAAATTCAAACTCTATCTCTCCCCATGCACAAAACTCAACTCAAAGTGGATCAAGGACCTAGGAATTAAACCAGAGACCTTGCACCTAATGGAAGAAAGAGTAGGTCCAAATCTCCATCATGTCAAGTTAGGCCCCGACTTCCTTAATAAAACTCCTATAGCACAAGAACTAAAACCAAGAATCAATATGGGATGGATTAAAACTAAAAAAGCTTCTCATCAAAAGAAACAATCAGTGAGGTTAATAGAGAGCCTATATCCTGGGAGCAAATCTTTACCACTTGCATATCAGATTGAGCACTGTAGGCTATATAAAGCACTCAAAAACCTTAACACCAAAAATCCAAATAACCCAATCAATAATTGCCTAAGGAACTGAACAGACACTTCTCACAAGAGGATATACAATAAATCAGCAAATATATGAAAAAATGTTCAACATCTCTAGTAATCAGAGAAATGCAAATCAAAACTACTCTAAGATTTCAACTCACTCCAGTCAGAATAGCAGCTATGAAGAATACAAACAACTATAAGTGTTGGTGAGGATGTGGGGAAAAAAGTAGACTCATACATTGCTGGTGGGGCTGCACCAAAAAGCAGTATGGAGATTCCTTGGAAAACTGGGAGTGGTACCACCATTTGACCCAGCTATCCCACTCCTTAGTCGATACCCATAGGACTTAAAAACAGCATACCATAGGGACACAGCCATATCAATGTTTATAGGAAGCACAATTCACAATAGCTAACTTGTGGAACCAACCAAGATGCCTTTCAGTAGATGAATGGATAGGAAAACTCTGGCTATATACACAAGGGAACATACTCAGCATTAACCGAGAATAAAATCATGGCATTTGCAGGTAAATAGATGGAGTTGGAGAATATAATGTTAAGTGAAGTAAGCCAATCCCCCCAAAATCAAAGGCAGAATGTTTTCTTTGATATGAGCATGCTGACTCATAATGGCAATAGAGGGGGGGATGGGATGAATGGAGGAACTTTAGATAGGGCAAAGCGGAGAGAAGAGAAGGGAGGGGGCAAAGGGGTAGGAATGATGGTGGAATGAGTTAGACATCATTACCCTGAGTACATGTACGAAGACATGAATGGTGTGAGAATAGTTTCTGTACAATCAGTGACTTGAAAAATTGTTCTCTATATGTGTAATATGAAATGAATTGCATTCTGCCATCATGTGTAACAAGTTAGAATAAACAAATAATAATAATAAAAACAGACCCAACAATATGCTGTCTCCAAGAGACTCAACTCTTAGCCCAAGACATCCACAGACTGAAGGTGAAAGGATGGGAAAAAACATATCATTCACATGGATCAAGTAAACAAACTGGGGTTTCTATTCTCTAAAGTAGACCAAGTTATGTAAGCTATATAACTGTAATTATACAATTGTAATGTAACCTTAATACATGTTCAACATCTCTAATGTTATTTTGATAGCTCCCTTTCCATTGATATTTTTTCCTGATTAGATTTGTTAGAGTTTTATCAACTTTTAGCTGTATTATTTCTATTTCATATATTTCTGTTCCTACTCTTAGTTTTTCCTTTCTAAGACCTAATTTGAAAATAATGTGTTAATCTAGATCCTTTCTGAAGAAATATTTTAAGTTATAAGTGTTTATCTGAGTACTCTTTCATCTCAGAAATTTTGATAGTGTAACCTTTTATTATTACTTAGTTCAAAGCACTTTCTAGTTACTGTTCTTGTGCTTTCTTCTTTGGTCTGTGAGATATTTATAAGTGTGCCATTTAATTTTGAAGTACTTATGACATTGAGGGTTCTATCTATCTTAAGGTGATTGATTGATAATGTAATAAATCATCCAGGAAACACAGTCTGCATGATTTCCAAATTTTAACAAATTTCAAAGCTTATTTGATGACAGAATATATTCTCTCCTTATTAATTTTCTACTTGTCATTTTTGTGTATAATTCACTATAAATAATAAGAAGTTCAAGGTGACTAGTGATGTTGTTAAGTCTTCTACATCATTACTCCTTCCAGCAAAGTGAGGGGGTTTAAAATCTCCAAATATGATTATGGATTTGTCTTTCTAGTGGTGGTGTGTGGGTAACTGGGGATTGAACTTGACCACTGAATCACATCCCCATCCCTATTTGTATTTTATTTAGATACAGGGTCTCACTGAGTTGCTTAGGGCCTCCATTTTGGTGAGGTTGGCTTTAAACTCTAGATCCTTCTGTCTCAGCATCCCAAGCTACTGGGATTACAAGTTTGTACAACTGTGCCTGGCTCTTTTTTTGTTTTATTAATTTTTTACTTCATGTATTTTGAAATTTTGTTATTTTAGGATTGTTATACTTTCTTGAAGAAGTTACCCTATAAGGTTATGAAATATTCCCCTTTATCTCTGAAAATATTTTTTTTTCCTAAAATTTATTTTATATTTATAGCTCTACTTCAGATTTCTCATGCTTATTTTTCCCTTCTTTTCCTTTTAACCTATTGATGTTTTAAAGTGTGACATATGTATAGAACATGTAACATTGTTTGCTTTTTATACTAAGTTCATTTATATTTAAATTAATTATTGATATTGTCAAAAAAAATAGATCACCTAATTTTAAGTTTAGTGGAAAATTGGGTAAATGATAGGTGTAAAGATGTGATTTTTTTTTTTTTTTGTAAAATGGGTTAAATAGGCCTTCTATCAGGGTCAGAGACAATATTGTTGGAGTGTTTTTGTTTTAATTGTTCATTCTGTCATTTATCATATAGTACACAGCAACAGATTTATTTTATTGTTAACACTTTTATTTTGCAAATAAAAATAAATATACATATATGATGCAGGTGTATATGTGTGTGTGTGTGTGTGTGTATGTTGTTATTGTTGTTGTTGTTGTTAATTTTTAATTGCATTATTTGCTGATTGTTGAATTTTCCAGTCTTTGTATGTTTTGTAAACATGTATATGTATTGCAAATATTTTTCCACAGACAAACGAAGAAGAAGAAGAGGAGGAGGAGGAGGAGGAGGAGGAGGAGGAGGAGGAGGAGGAGGGGGGGGGAGAAGGAGAAATCAGTCACAGAATGACAAATACCACACATTCTGACTTACACATGGGTGCTAATGGTGATCTCATAGGAAGATAGAGCAGAAAGTAGTGACCACAGCTTTAAGTGAGAGAAAGGGGAGAGTTAACAGGTACAGAGGTATAGTGGGAGAAAAGAAATAACTTCTAATGTTCTATAGCAAACTAGAATGACTATGGTTAACAACAGTTGATACATATTTCAAAATGGGAAAATACTGACTGTCCCCAACAAAAAGAAATTATATTTGAAAACAGAATATTCGAGGTGTTCAACATACCAGTTGAACTGATCTGATTATGCATTGTATACATATACTAAAATATCTCACTGAAGCCTGTAAAAATGTGTAACTGCTATTTGTCAAGAAAAATTATATGTAAATAAATATTTTACATCTAAAAAATAAAGAGTGTCCTATCTAGTAGAAGAGAAAAGGAGTAATGAAGGAACCCCTGACAATGAATAGTGTCCAACCCTGGGTGTCCAGAGTTCTTATAAATTAGCCCCATTGTTAAGGTCATCCCAAGTTCTTAAGGTAAAGTAGTCTACCTTCTTCTGGTGCCACTAAACTTTTAACACATCTCACTGAAGCCTTCTGTTCTTACTACATGATCATGGAGTCTATTTATGCTTTTCATTTGCTTATGTTTTTCTTCCACTGATAAAAGAATGCACTAGTTACAGAGTATGTTAAGAACAGGTTGTTCCTTTAGGTATTGTATGCACATTTTAAAACACTAGATAAAGTGATATGCCAAATGTATTTATTTGTCCAATGAGTTTGGTTAGTAGGTATTTGACCCTGCAGGATGTAGCTGCTTTCAAAGACCTGAAGAAATTGCTAAATTTAAAATCTGCAAGATTGATGGATAACCATTTCATTATAGAAAAATAAACATTTTTTTCATCTCAAATGTTGGTAAGAGAGGAGTAATAAGATAGTAATATACTGTACAATGATGTGTAAATATAAATGATAGCTAGGGAAATATTTCTTATCAACACCATTCAGAATAGCACAATGAGACAACTGTTTGCCAGTTTCTCCTAATTACACCTAGTTAACAGCCACAGTTCTCAAAGGATTCCACTTTGATAGCCTAGTACAGAATATGTCAGATATACAAACAACTAAGCATGGGTATCAAAGCCAACTTGACAATAATATTTCTTGGGGTAGAATAAGAAATTGTATATTTTCATAATAGTTTGCAATGTGTGTGTGTGTATTTGTGTGTGTGTGTGTGTGTGTGTGTGTGTGTTGTAGGTGGACACAATAACTTTATTTTATTTTTATGTGGTGCTAAGAATTGAACCCAATGCCTCATGAGTACCAGGTGAGTGCTTTACCACTGAGCCCCAATCCCAGCCCCAGAAATTGTCCATTATGTCTACAAATAAGTCTGTTATCAGTTTTATTTTATCAACTCTTTCCACAGAGAACTGACTTAATCAATACTTTTCCTAATCCTAAAATGTTGAAAACCAGATCTTTGACCCAAATTTGGCACAGATCCCCTGAGAGAGTCAGTCTCATATTTTTAATCTTTCCATTTCTGATGACTAGGCACTTGAAGTGGTTTTTCTGAGCCTGGACTATGTAATCAAACAAATCTGAGTTTGATTGTTAATCCTGTCACTTTCAACATTGGAGGTGTGTTAGTTTGCAAAACGAGGATACTAATACCAATATTTTGTAATTCTGATGAAACAAATGAAATAGTATTTGTGTCTCATACATCAACCACTACAGTATACACTGTTATTACTATCATTTTAAATCTAATAAACACAATGTAGAAATGTTTTTGATTATTGGAAGTTACTCTAGAATTTAGACAGTCTTAAATTTAACATTATTAATATTAACAAAATTTTCTATAGATGGGTAGATGAACCAACTGCATGGAGATGTGCAGTTAATATATGCTAGGTGAATAAGCTTTTACTGTATATACACGTTTTTATGAAAAATATATTGGTAAGATGAAAGTTGTCACTATACTTTTTAATCACCAGATATTGAAGATATTCAAAATTGAATACATCTTTCAAAATATTTTGATATAAAATTGATTTTAATATCAGGGTCAGAAAAAACTCTTAATACTATAGCAGATATATTTGAATCATTTTAATTGTCAATATTTAAGTGACAATACATTTATAAAAAGACATTTCCTAATAGAACAAACATGTATTGTTTTTATTACATGCTAGATGATGTCTAGAATCACAGAATAACATAGAAAAAATGACTGTCCTGGAGGGATTTACACTGACATACAATTTATGTGCTATTTTGAATGGTTATTGACTTGCATTATAATAGATAAAAAATCACATACAATAATTATATAGAATTAAATAGAAAATACAGACTTCAAACAAGGGATTTTCTACTAATTTTCTTCTTTTTTGAGACTGGTATTCCTCCAGAGGGAGGGAGGGAGGAAGAGAGGGAGGGAGGGAAGTAGAGAGAGAGAGAGAGAGAGAGAGAGAGAGAGAGAGAGATTGATTGATTTTGTTTATCCATTCAAAACACTTAGATTTATTCCTATTTTTTGCTATTTGAATAATGTTGAAATAAGGGAACATAGATATCTAGTCAACATACCAATTTCAATTACTTTGTATTTATACCCAGTAGTGTGATTTCTTTGTCAAATATAAGTCCTTTTTGTATTTATTGAGGAGCCTCCATATTGTTTTCCAAAATGGCTATGCAAATTTACAGTCCCACTAATGGTAGAGTAGGGCTGCCTTTTCTCCACATATCCTTCAATACTTATTAATTTTTTTGGAGGGGAGATAATAGTTATGTTAAAAAGTGTGGGGTGATACCATATTGTAGTTTTAATTTTTATTTCTCTAATGATTTGACATGATGTGATGAATAGTGCAGGTATTAGTTTTTGTTCATGTGTCTGTCTCTTTTGAAAAATATCTTCTCAGGTTGAATGTCCATTAATTAATTTATTATTTAATTTCTTGCTATTAAGTTGAGTTCCTTAATATTTTGTATAGTAATCTCTTATTATACACATGGTTTGCAAATATTTTCTTCCCAAAATTGGGAGAAATAAAATTAGTATTTTTATTTAGCAATCACCAGAAAATCCTTTTGAAATATTTTTAGTAATTAATAATATCTTTGAAGTAAAATTGTGGTATTTAAATTCAGAATAATTTGTCCATGGCCTTGTCTTACATGGTATCCATCAAAGCATGATGACAGTCATGAAACATCCTCCTCAACTACATGTGAGCCTAGACTTTGTATTTTCCTACTTTAGGGTATGAATTTCCTAGTATTAGAAAATAGAATAGGTCAGAGTTATAAAAAACAAATCCCTGGGAGTGATTACCAGAGAGAGGGAGAAGAAGAAAGTGACAGAGATCCAAAAAGGACAGAAAGGGGAGAAAGAGGACAGAAAAAAAGAGAAGAGAGAGAGAAAGAAAGAAAGAAAGAACAGAATATAACAACACAGGCACATGGTCAAATAAGGATAGGAAATAATACTTTATATAAAAAATTGAAAGAGCCTAATTCCAACACTCCTTATGCCCACACCTGTTTACCACAGGCAACTACATTCTTCAATTTAGACTTTCAGCTATTATCTCAGAAATGCTAAAAATATTTAGTTTTATTTCACTTAGTGTGATTCTCCAATTCCATCCATTTACTGGTAAATGTCATAAAGTCATTCTTCTTTATGGGTGAGTAGTACCCCATTGTGAACATATACAACATTTTCTTCATCTATTTATGTGTTGAAAGGCACCATGATTGGTTCCATAGCTTAGTTATTGTAAATTGTGCTGTTATAAACATTGATATGGCTGTGTCTCTGTAGTATGCTGATTTTAAATACTTTGGATATATACTGAGGAATGGAATAACTAAGTCAAATAGTGGTTCAATTCCTACTTCTTATTTTGAGGAATCTCCATATTACTTTCCAGAGTGGTTGCACCATGCAGTTCCACTAACAATGTATGAATGAACCCTTTTCCCCACATCCTTGTGGATGTTTATTGTTACTTGTATTCTTGATAATTGCCATTTTGACTAGAGTGAGATGAAGTATCCGTGTAGTTTTAATTTGCATTTCTCTAATTACTAAAGATGTTAAACATTGTTTCATGTATTTATTGCCATTTGTATTTTTTCTTTTGTTAGGTTTTTGTTGTTATTTTTTTTAAAGAGAGGAGAGAGAGAGAGAGAGAGAGAGAGAGAGAGAGAGAGAGAGAGAGAGAGAGAATTTTTTTTTAATATTTATTTTTAGTTCTCGGCGGACACAACATCTTTGTTGGTTTGTGGTGCTGAGGATCGAACCCGGGCAGCATGCATGCCAGGCGAGCGCGCTACCGCTTGAGCCACATCCCCAGCCCCTGTTATTGTTGTTTTTGTTTGTTTATTTTGTTTTAGTTTTGTATATCCTGGGTGTTAATACCCTAAGAAACAGGTGGTGATGATTTTTCTTTCATTTTTGGGCATTCTCTTCAAATTCTTGATTGTTTCCTTTGCTGTGAAAAAGCTTTTTAGTTTGATGGCATGCCACTTATTGACTTTTTACTCTATTTCTTGCACTTTAGGAGTTTTTTTTTTAAGGAAGCCAGTTCCTGAGCTTACATGTTAGAGTATTTGGCTTACACTTTTTTCACAGATTTATGGGTTCTGGTCTAACTCCATTGTTTTTGATCTACTTTGAGTTTTGTGCACATTGAAAGTGAGGGGTTAAATTTCTTTTGCTACTTATGGATTTCCTGTTTTCCCAGCATAATATGTTGAAGAAGTTATCTTTTTATCCAATGTATATTTTTGGTTCCTTTGTCTAGTATGAGATAACTGTATGTGGGTTTATTTCTGTGACTTCTATGCTATTCCAGTGGTCTATGAATACACCATAGTGAATATAACCATCCTGTACATCCAGAAGGCACTAATAAAAAAAAAAAACTATAAATAAATAGCAGAAATATTTGTAGAGAAAAAGGAACAAGGAACTGGGGTTGGGAGGAAAAGAGGTGAAGGGAAGTATTAGGGACTGAATTAGAACAAATTGTATTTCCATGCTTTTATAATTACATCAAAATAAATTCTAAAAGAACTAACAAAAATATGACAGAACAGTTTAGTTTTAGACACTAACTATTTTGTTCCTGTATGAAAAAAATGAGCAGATTGCATGACCTTATCACTCATTGGATCTCTCCACCTTCAAATTGTAATGGTTAATTTTTTAAAACAATATTTTTAAATATTTCAGTTTCCATTCTGAGCAAGAAAGTAAACTAGTACTAATGATTCTCTATGTCTTCATGGAAAAGCAATAGTGGTAACTAAAAATAAATCCCCCCAAATCAATGAGAATGATCTAGATATAATGGAAAATTTCTTGGAAGATGTAAATGAGCAGGAAACAGGAGATCTTCAAATCTAGAAGAATTACTGAAAATAGATGTGATGGTATTGAGAAAGTTGTCTGAATCAAAATGGGATTTGCTTGTTTCAATGATAAGGGAAAAATAAATTGTAAAAGCCAGGATACAATGAAGGAAATATTCTTATACATAAGTGCCTGATATCACTGTCACAAATGACTATAGTACCACAACCTTACACAAAACAATCACAACCTTATGCAAAAAAAAAAAAAAAAAAAAAAAAAAAAAACACTTCTGCAAGAACATCTTCCCATCAGTTACTTAACTTCAGACTGCCTCTCCTTTGTTATAAAACATTGTGGCCAACAAATATTGTTTAAAAGTATCTTCTCCCAACAGTATATATTTCCTATTACAATATTATTATAGTTTCAAATATATATCATGATTCTTTGGAAAAGATCTCTGTTTAACTTTTAGCTCAACAGTGTGGGAAAATCCAGAAACTCAAGCAAGACCTAGAGAAAGTCATACTAGGGAACAACAGCAATGAAGACTAAAATATTTCCAGAATGAGAAGATCCCCACCCCTTGTGTAAATTGACTTAATTAATTCCGGAACTAAATAGGGTATAAAAGGAATTCAGAAAATGCTGGAGTAGGAAAAGCTCGAGTAGAAAAAAAAATCAACACACATAGATATTAACATATTTGAATATACTGATTTTTTAAAATGTCATGATTATATTGTGCGTGTGAGTGTGTGTGCGCGCGCGCGCATCCAAACTGTGCTAGGGCAGTGGGATAGGTTGTCCAGAGATCAAAGAAGACATCTGGAAATGAGATGTGAAATACAGGGTTTACTGACAAAAGCTTAAGGGAAGATTTAGTGAGGAGAGCTGGGCAGGTGCTTTGCAGGGGTCACAGTGGTGATGAGCTGCACATGTGCACTTCTGTTTCACACAATACCTCCGGGGCTTTAATAGAAAATAGTGCCCCCGTTCTCCTATGACGCTTTGTTCAGCAGTAGCTAGCTGAATAGCACTTCCCTCTCCACAATATTCTAATCTATAGCATTTACTGCAGTGAATGGGGGTTTGTAGATTAGGTTACAGAAATAACATCAATTTATCTAGCTTTGTCCTGTTATAAGATCAGCACCCCAAGGAGCTCGCATACATGGAAGAAAGCAGCTTTCTACAGATCATACTAACTTGCACTAATTACTATAATACATTAGAGAAAGCCAGTGTCTTCCAAGATAATATATATTAGGATAATTGTGTCCAAACTTGCAATTATTGTCCCCTTCACTTGGCTAGGTTTTAAGGAATAGTACTTTTACTGTCCTCTTTTTCTCCAAGGATGCCAGAATGTAAAACACTTAATGTTAGTTCTACCTACTTAACTTTTAGGAGTGTAATGCACTGTTGTTAATTATAAGCCCTATGCTATATGGCATTTATTTCAAATATAGTCATTTTACAGGAGTGAAACATCTATTGAATTTCACCTTTTCATTCCACCTCCATCAGGGCCCTAGAAAACACAATTCCACTCTGCTTCTATGAATTTGACTGTGTTAGGTACTTCTTAAAAGCATAATCACTTCTGTGACTCATAAAACTGGAATTTCTTCTGCTATTAGTCCCTTATTTTATTTAGAATAATATTCTCCAGGTTTTCCCATGTGAGTGCTCTTCTGAGCACTATTTAACTGTGTACATAGGCCACAATTATTAATATTTTCATGGAATTTTAGATTATTTCTGTATTTTTAATATTGTGAATAATTCTATAAAAACCAAGATGATGGGTAGATCCTGATTTCAATACTTTACTATCTACACCCAGAAATTGGATTATTGGATAATGTGGTACTTCTTTTGTATAATAGTTTTGCCATTTTAAATCCCCATGCTGAACAAGTGTTCTATTTTCTCCACCTCCTTAACTTTTGTTATTTTGGTAATAGTCAATATAACAGGTGACTAAGAGAAGACATTTCATTGTGAATTGATTTGCATTTCTACAGTTCAAAATATCGATCACTAAGTTACAAATCTAGTGAAAATTTGAATTATTTTTGTGGAAACATTTATTCAAATCCTTTGCCCATTTATTATTTGGGTTGTTTTGTGGTTGTCATTGTTGTGTGTTGTTAAATTGTACTTCTTAAAATTCAGCATCATAACCTTTTACTGATGAATGACTCATAAATATTCTCTCCCATTCCATGGGATGACTTTCCATTTGTTGATTTTTCCTTTGCTGTGCAGAAGCTTTTTGGTTTGGTATAGTTTTGCTTGTCTGGATTTATTTTCATTACCTTTGCTTTTTGGTAGCATACCCAAGAAGCAAGCACTTGCTGAAATCAATGTCAAGAAGCAACTCCCATAGTGATATTTTATTCTAGGATTTTTACAATTGCAGGTATTATATTTAAATTCTTATATTAAAATCTATTTTAACATTTTTTTGTGTTATTTACTGTTAAAGTCTTATTTCTTTGCTATGTGAATACACACTTTTCAGTACTCACTGTTGAAGAGACTGTCCTTCACCATTTCTATTTTGGCACCATTGTCAAATGCCTATTGCTCATACACATGTGAGTTCATTTCTTGGCTCTGCATTTTACTCAATTAGTCAGTATTTCTATTTTTAAGCAAATACCATGATCTTTTTGTTATTATAAAGTTGCAGTATATTTTTAAGTAAAGAAGTGTGATGCTTCTGGCTTTGTTCCTACAAGTTGTTTTGGCTCTTCAGATCTGCTAAGCCATCATAAGAATTTTAGGATTAAAAAAATAAATATAGTCTTAAAAAGAGAAAAAAATTGTACCATTTGCAATATACAAATGAAACTGGAGGATGTTATATTAAGTAAAATTAGCTAGAGGAAAGACCAGGATGTTGTACACATTCTTTGCTCTTCTTTATCCCTCTTGTGGATCTCCTTGCTCCTAGGAGAAGTCTCAGAGTTATGTATTCCCTCTTAATCTTACAGAGCCACGTAAATTGGATCAAAGTTGACACCTTCTTTACAACTGAGTTGTGCTGGCTTGGGAACAGAGCTAGTGCCAGTTAAACAACATTGTTTTTCTTACCCAATTTAGTCTGGTATTTTCAATTTATTAAAGATTAAAAATAAATTGAGAAATTCTCAGCAAAAAAGGGGGCCAAAATGAAAAAAATTACAGTTTGCTCTATCATATGTGTGTGGGGGGCTGTGTGTATCTATATAGATATATAGATATATCCTTTGGAACTATGAAAGAATATCAAGAAACTAACATGATAAAACTCAGAGATAAAAAGTTCAGATATCTACAGCAGCTCATTTTAAAACATATCTTTTGTTTACATGACAAATATATAAACAATAATGATGAAATAGTTGAATAGTACTAATGACCAGAAAATTAATTCAGAGAAAATTTTCTTTTATTAAACTTTGAATATATAATCATGCCATTAAAAATTTTAAAATTAAATATGATGAATAATAAAGATAAAAGTAATAGAGTAATACTTTTAAAATGTATTCTTGCATTTGTCTCCATAACATGTAAAACTTAAATACCTACCTATTGTTTTCTTTTGTGTGGTCTGTAGTTCCTTCTTTGAAGGCTTAACTTCTATAAATTGTTCCGTGGTCTTCACACATTCATATTTTTATGAAATTAGATTATATGCCATTCTATCTGCACTCATAGTTGATAAAAGAATCTTTTAATTTCCAATACTTTAACATTGGAAATGTTCTTTTACCTAAAACAATAAACATATAAATATGTAAGTAATTTATCTTAAAAATAATTTGATGATGATGCTTAAAACTTTCTTTCATAATAAATTCTAAACTTTTGAAGTTGTTCTTTTCCTGAAAATACATACACACACAAACAAACAGGAAAATGCCTATGAGATTTAAAATATTGATATTATCATTTGATTTGTTCCTTTGGATAATATTCATTTAAAAAATCATGATCAACACCTTTCATTGTATCTATGGTATTGTTGTTTGAAAATTGATTTTCATTTTAGTACACAAATGCCACATTTTTTTTTCTCTGTTTCTGTTACTGTTTTCTTTGTGCAATTAAAGGTCTTTATACAATTTTAATTTTTCATTCTTAACAGAGAAGTTTTAAGTCTTGGTTTTTCACTGTCAAATCCTCTTTTAACTGCTTGCAAATATTTTAAAATTGTATACCTGGGGAAAAAAAAAACTCAAAAATCACAAAACCCCATACAGATATTTGTATTTGAGCATATTCTCTTGTATTGTATTTTTCTCCCAACATAACACAATACTTCAAAGATTAAGATTAGTTTTCAAAATTTATTTTTTATCTGTGTATACAACTTAACAACAAGGAGGAATCCACATTGTGTGCTAAGTTCTTACCACTTTCCAATCAATATTCGATGGCATGATCACATGGCAGAGTAGAAATGCAATAATTTAGTTTCGGCATCTTGTGCTTTACAACCACAGCATTTGTTGCTTATTTGGATTTTATGTCTATAGTCAAGAATACATGACATCATAGAGACTAGAGACAAAAAATAAATCAGAGGAAAGCTGAAAGAATTTTAAAAAATATTACGAACCTGCTCTTGAAAGGAATATGTACTGGGTCTACATGTTTTCAACTCAGTTTTATAACTTAGTTCTGTAAAGAAACTTCCAGCTATAAAATACTGTTTATTAATGATAAATAATAAGAATGTGCTAATATGAAGCATATATGTCTGTAAGTAATTAAAACTCAACAATAACTACGTAATAAATTAAAACTCATAATAAATACAGTTATTATGTAAAAATTATTTATAATTTAAATAAGATTAGGGAGGCTATTAATTACTTGACAGCAATACTAAAATTGCTGGTACATAGGGAGAATAAAATTAGACTATGTGTTTGTAAATGTAATTATTGCTTTAAATTTCTCTAAAGAAAATGTATTATTTCACTGCCTACTCCCAGAATGGACTACTTCTACCAAATTTGCCTTCTAATTTCACTGAGTTTAATGTATTCTGAGAATTAGAAGAAAATAACAAAATTTAATACTTCATTATTTTGTTGTTTGTTGTAATATCTGCATTTTTATTTTGAAATTTTTACAATGGAAAATAAAGCAATCACACAGTCATGTTAATTATTAGTAATAAGTGTATTCAATATAAAACAGAAAAGGTGCAATTATAAAATCAAATAGATTAGTGAAAATTACTATGTTAAATTAAACTGAAAGCATTATGAAATTATATATACTTATATATGATATGTTTGTACGCATATACACACACACACATATTATACACACACATACACATACATACACAGTCTATACATAAACCTAAAATAACATCTCAGTAACAAACCTTGCTGGTAGCATATTTAAGTCTCTAAAAGAGTTACTTATTAAATACCACCTCTGATTTTCAGAGAAATACCTGATTCCAGATCCTTGTCAGGGGAAATGCAAAGTAATTCTGAGGTAGGCCAGGATAACAGAAAGAGGAAATCCATTTGTGCTGCTATTTTTAAAAAGTATCAGAGACTGAGTAATTTATAAAGAACAGAAATTTATTTTCTAACAGTTCCAGAGGCCAGGGAGTCCAGGATCACTATACCAGCATTCAGCATCTGGTGAGGGCTGCTATCTCTGACTGCAGGATGGCAAGTGTTTTCTGAATCCCCTGGAAAGTAAAAATATTGTGTGCTCACATGTGGGGAAGTGTAATAGTAAAAAAAAAATTAAAAAGTATGAAATCTCTTTCATGAAGGCCTTAATGCAATTCATTATTCACAAGGCCTCCTAAACTAATCACCCAAAATGCCCTTCTGCTTGGTATTGGTGATTAAGTTTCAACATCAATTTTGGAAGGGACATAAATATTAAAACCATCACAAAAGCCTTATTTTTTTTTAATCATGAAACAAAAGAATTTACAAATGCCAGCTTGAAATTGTGCCTAGTAAGCCAAGGTGTGAAAAACATAAAAATCAGAAATTATTTTTAAGAAAACTGAAACACATGAAATCAATGCATACAAACAGTACATCATTTACTTTTAAAATAAATTGTTAGGAAAGCAATCCATTGTATGCTTTTGGGAAGCTACACAAATCACCACTTTTAAAAATTCTGTAAGATTCCAACAATTTCAGTTTTTCTAGCAGAGACAAATATTCCAATGATGATAAACCATTTGATTGAAATAGAAACTTACTAAACTGTGACACTGATTCAATAAATTTATTGAGATAAAGGTCATTGATTGGTTCATTAAAAGCATTTAGTATATGGTGAAAGTAAAAGATAACATTCATAGGATGCTAAAATAATACTCTACACATTATTTTTATAGACACAGTTGGTAAACAAAACGGTAATGAAGAGGTGAGAATGTCAAAATCACAATGCAATTAACTTAGTCAGAATCATTAAAATGAATGATTAATCAAATATTCATGTCTCAGAGTGTGATGCAATTTGAACTATGCACTAAATGTGAGACTTAGAACTTACTAGGTATTATAGCCATATGTGTGTGTGTTTGTGTGTGTGTGTGTGTAGTTATAGTTGGACAAAATACTTTTATTTTGTTTATTTATTTTTATGTGGTGCTGAGGATCAAAACCAGCGCTTTACATGTTCTCGGTGAGCGCTCTACCACTGAGCCACAACCCCAACCACTTATCAGGTGCTGTCTGTTAATTGCTTGAACATAATTCTACAGTTATTGAAGTAATTTTTTCCAAATGTATAATCCTTGTTAACAAAAATATGAATTTTATAGTAGGCATTTAAATCTATGGGTAATGTCTATTTAACCCACTGTTAGAACAAGAGGTATATTCTACTTTTTGCCAATTTCTGCTTAAGATTATTATGAATTAGCTATGAATGATCTTTCTGAATTCTGAAAGTGATAGAACAGATTAAAACCAAATTAAGAGGAATAAAAAAGTTGTTTCATTGTAAAAAGTATAAATTTGTCACATCAGAGTCCATGAGTTAGGTATTTTTAAATAAAAGTCTGAAACATGGCTTATATTTCTCAGAATAACAAAAGTACAATCTTAGAATACATTTCTTGCTTTTATTTATTTATATCTTGTCATTTTTTGTCTGGATTAGAAAACAAGGTCACTTAAACTTCACTTGATCCATCTTCTCTAGCAATGTGTTAGTTTATGACAAAGCCAGGGTTTATGGAGCTTTTGATCTATAGAGTTCTGTTTGATTGTGGAAAGCCCATACTCATTTTAGGAATACAGATTAAGACAAAGATGAAATACCTGTGACAAGATAAAACTAACCATTGAAATGCACTGTACATTTATAGATGAAATACCTGTGTAAGAAAATTACCAAATTGTGAAAACACAAATTTGACCAGTTTTTCTAAAGGTATAGAATTTTTTTTAGATACTGCAATCATAAATTAGATTTTCAGGCAACAACATTTGATTTTGGATTAAAAACAAACACTGTGTAACTTTGGATAAGTTATTAAAATTTTCTATGTCTTGTTTACATGAAATGGCAGTGAT
Source organism: Spermophilus citellus (assembly GCF_964194105.1). NCBI lineage: Eukaryota > Metazoa > Chordata > Mammalia > Rodentia > Sciuridae > Spermophilus > Spermophilus citellus. The sequence goes on along the minus strand of NC_138198.1, from coordinate 51,140,066 downwards.
TTTAATAGGAACTGCTTCAAAAGTCTGTTGTAAAGATGAAGATATGGATAAAACACTAGAAAAAGTACTAGTGGTAATATGTTCTAACACTCTCCATTTTGTTCTAATCATGGTAGATTATAGTACTCAATTTCTGAAAAGCTGTAATTTCTAGAGTCCAGGTCTTTGTTAATGCTGCTCCCTATATCTAAAATGCTCTGGCCTACCAGGAGGACAGTACACCATATTCAGGATTCCGTTAATTCTTCCAAAGCCCAGAAGCCACATCTAGTATGCTTAGTCAGATTTTACAAATCTTCCAGAATCATCTGGAATTTTCATTAATTATTGTGGAATGAAATGACTAGTCTATGATCTCTTGTACAGAATCCTTCTGAAAGTCTATAAAAAATTTAAAAAGATAGGAAGAAATATAATTCACATGAAAGAGAGAAGTCATGAAAATCAGATTAGGAATACCAGGAGAAATTAACAAACTCAAGTATGAGATACTAGATTTCTGTCCCCTGCCATAATTTGTTACTGATATTGATAAAAATATATAGAATTTAAGCTTTATTATTGACTAGAGAAAAATAGAGATAAGGGAAATTTGAATATATTTGAACAAACAAGGAAAAGAAAAATGAAAAATAAATGTAACAACAAAGTAAACAAACATAACATTAAATTCATGAACAAACTTGAGTTTAGTATTTCAATGTATTGTGGGAAACATGATCAAAAAACCACAAATATAATGCAATCATTCATTAGCTGATACAAAGGAAAACTAATGCTAGCAATATTTAAATATTGTATAATTTAAATATATAGAAAATCAAACAGAATAACTGAAACATTGCATAACTAATAATAGACTTTAGTAAAGTAGAAAAACATTAAAAAAAGGCCCAAGTCCATCCGGCTAACAGTAGACACTTTGCAGAGCTCAAGCCTGATCTAGATCCCCTTCGCTGAACTGCCAAGGAGCTTGGTCCCAGGGTAGGCCCAAGTCATGCCACCACCACCACCTGGGAGCACAGGTCTAACCAACTTCCATCTTGAGTCACTACTGCAGCCATTCCCATAGTCTTCCTCATGTAGTAGCCCCAAACTTGGGAAAATAGTCAGGGCCTAGAAGCGGCTCAATCTTGGAGCAGGCATCCCAAAGCCAGTGTAAGGCCCACTCTTTCAGTTGCAACTCTGAAAGATGTTGCATCCATCTTGGGGAACCTAGAGTGCTATCTCCTGCTATTGCCACCACCACCTATAGTAGTAGCATCCATCCTGGGACACTGGCAGAGTGTGGAAGTCCAACGCCAAGGTGAGACACAGATAACCTGCACAGACACTACAATATTATAGGATAGAAACTGTAATACCTCAGATCCACACTGCAAGAAAGGAAATTACATAGACATAGAAAATCCAAGGGAGGAATGTGCCCCAAACAAACCAGGACACTACAATAACAGAACCAATGGACAGTGCAGTGGATGAAATGTCAGAGAAGGAGTTCAGAATATTCATAATTAAAGTGATCTGTGAATTAAAGAATTACCTAAATGAGCAAATACAGACAAAAAAATGCTCACTCCAACAAAGAGATACGGAAGCAAATACAGGTAGCAAAAGATTACTTCAAGAAAGAGATAGAGACTCTAAAAAAAATTCAGAAATCCTTGAAATGAAGGAAACAATAAACCAAATAAAAAACTCAGTAGAAACCATCACCAACAGACTATATTACTTGGAAGACAGAGCATCAGACAATGAAGACAAAGTATACAATCTGGAAAATAAAGTTGACCACACAGTGAAGATGGTAAGAAACCATAAATAGAACATCCAGGAATTATGAGATAGCATCAAAAGACCAAGTCTAAGAGTCATTGGGATAGAAGAAGGCACAGAGTTTCAAACAAAAACAAATACACAATCTCTTCAATGAGATAATGTCGGAAAACTTCTCAAACATGAAGAATGAATTGGAAAATCAAACACAAGCGACTTATAGAACACCAAATATAAAATTTATAACAGATCTACAACAAGTCACATTATAATAAAAATGCCTAGCATACAGTAAAAATGATAGAATCTTTAAGGCCACAAGATAGAAATCAGATCACATATAGAGGGAGACCAATTTATATCTCAGAAACTTTTTAAACCCAGACCCTCAAAGCCAGGAGATCCTGGAACAAAATACACCCAGCCCTGAAAGAAAATGGATGCCAACCAAAAATCTTATATCAAGCAAAATTAAGATTTATATTTGTTAATGAGATAAAAAGCTTGCATGACAAGGAAAAGTTAAAAGAATTTATACCTAGAAAGCCTGCACTACAGAGCATTTTTGGCAAAATATTCCATGAAGAGGAATTGAAAAACAACAATGAAAAACAGCAAAGGGAGGTATTACACTAAAGGAAAAACTAGTCAAAGGAGAAACCAAGTCAAGTTAAATACCAAAAATAAACAAAAATGGCTGGGAATACAAATCATGTCTAAATAATAACCCTAAAAGTTAATGGCCTAAATTCACCAACCAAAAGACCTAGACTGGCAGATTGGATTAAAAAAAAGACTCAACAATATGGTGCTTTCAAGAAACGCATCTCATAGGGAAAGACATCCATAGACTAAAGGTGAAAGTTTGGGAAAACTCATATCACTCACATGGACTGTGAAAGCAAGCAGAGGTTTCCATCCTCATATCAAATTAAGTAGACTTCAAGCTAAAGTTAATCAAAAGGGTTAACAATGTATATATCATACTGCTTAAGAGAACCATTAATCACCAAGACATAACAATAATAAATATATATGCCACAAAAAATGGAGCATCTACATTCACCAAACAAACTCTTCTCAAGTTCAAGAGTCTAATAGGCCAAAACACAATAATTCTAAGTGACTTTAACACACCTCTTTCACTCCTGGATAGATCTTCTGAACAAAAGCTGAACAAAGAAACTATAGAACTCAATAATACAACCAATAACTTACACTTAACTGATATATATATAATATTCATCCTCCAATGAGAGAATACACTTTCTTCTCAGTAGCACATGGATCCTTCCATGAAATAGACCATATTCTATATCACCAAGCAACTCTTAGCAAATACAAAAAAATAGAGATACTGTCCTGCATTCTATCAGATCATAATGGAATAAAATTAGAAATCAATGAAAAATAAAAAAAAATAAAAGCTACTCCAACACCTGAAGACTAAATAATATGCTACTGAAAGAAAAATGGGTTGCAAAAGAGATCAAGGAGGAGATTAAAAAATTCTTAAAGGTGAATGAGACCACAAATATAACATATTGAAATCTCTGGAACACTATGAAGGCATTATTGAGGGGAAAGTTAACTGCATGGAGTTCATTCCTTAAAAGAAGAAAAGGACAACAAATAAATGACTTGATATTACATCTCAAAGCCCTAGAAAAAGAAGAACAAGTCAACATCAAAAGCAGTAGAAGACAGGAAATAATTAAAATCAGAGCTGAAATCAATGAAATTGAAACAAAAGAAACAAAAAATTGACAAAACAAAAAGGTTGTTCTTTGAGAAAAACAAATAAAATTGGCAAACCCTTATCCATGCAAATGAAGAGAAGCAGAGAGAAAAGTCAAATTAATAAAACAGGTGATGAAAAAGGAAATATCACAACAGACACTACAGAAATACAGAAGATAATTAGAACTTATTTTGAAAATTTGTACTCCAATACAATAGAAAATATTGAAGTCCTCAAAAAATTTCTAAAGTCATATGATTTGCCTAAATTGAATCTGTTGACATACACAATTTAAACAGATCAATTTCAATTGATGAAATAGAAGACACCATCAGAAAACTATCAACAAAGAAAAGCACAGGACTAGATTCATACTTAGCTGAGTTCTACAAGACTATTAAAGAAGAACTAATACCAATAATCTTCAATTTATTTCAGGAAATAGAAAAAGAGGGAGCTCTTCCAAACTCATTCTATGAGACCAATTAACCTTGATTACAAAATGGAGCAAAGACACATCAAAGAAAGAAAACTTCAGACCAATATCTCTAATGAACATAGATGCAAAAATTTCTCAATAAAATTCTGGAAAATCAAATACAAATATATATCAAAATGATAGTGCACCACAATCAAGTGGATGCAAGGATGGTTCAACATAAAGAAATCAATAAATATAATTTGTCACATCAATGGACATAAAGATAAGAACCATGTGATCATCTTAATAGATGCACAAAATGCATTTGAAAAAATATAGCACTCCTCCATGTTCTAGAAAAACTAGGGATATCAGGAACATACCTCAACATTGTAAAGGCTACCTATGCTAAACCCCAGGCCAACATCATTCTAAATGGAGAATAATTGAAATTATTCCCTCTGAAAACTGGAACAAGACAGGGATGCCCTCTTTCACCACTTCTATTTAAACATAGTTCTTGAAAGACTGGCCAGAGCAATTAGACAGACAAAAGAAATTAAAGGGATGCATATAGGAAAATAAGAACTCAAATTAGCACTATTTGTTGAGGTTATGATTCTATTCCTAGAAGACCCAAAAAATTCCACCAGAAAACTTCCAGAACTAGTAAATGAATTCAGCAAAGTAATAGGATACACAATCAATGCCCATATATCAAAGGCATGTCTGTATATCAGTGACAAATACTCTGAAATGGAAATGAGGAAAACTACCCCCTTTACAATAGCCTCAAAAAAATAAAATAAAATACTGAGGAATCAACTTAAGAAAAGAGGTGAAAGACCTCTACAACGAAAACTACCGAACACTAAAGAAATAAATTAACAAAGAATATAGAAGATGGAAAAATCTACCTTGTTCTTAAATAGTAGTTAATATTGTCAAAATAACCATACTATCAAAAGCACTATACAGATTCAATGCAATTCCAATCAAAATCCCAATGACATTCCTCATAGAAATAGAAAAAACAGTTATGAAATTCACTTGGAAAATCAGAGACCCAGAATAGCCAAAGCAATCCTTAGCAAAAAGACTGAAGATGGTGGCATCAATATACCAGATTTTAAATGATATTACAAAGCAATAGTAACAAAAACAACATCCTATTGGCACCCAGTCTTGTAGGCCAATAGTACAGAATGGAGGACACAGAGACAAATACATTTAAATACAGTTATCTTAGACAAAGTCACCAAAAACATACATCAAGAAAAAATAGCTTCTTCAATAAATCCTACTGGGAAAATTTGAAATTTATATGCAACAAAATGAAATTAAACCCTGATCTCTCACCATGCACAAATCTCAACTCAAAGTGGATCAAGATCCTAGGAATTAAACCAGAGACACTGTGTCCATTATAAGAAAAAATAGGCCCAAATCACTATTATGTTGGATTAGGCCTCAACTTCCCTAATAAGACTCCTATGGCAAGAATTAATATCAAGAATCAATGAATAGGATGAATTCAAACTAAATAGCTTCTTCACAGCAAAAGTACCAATCAGTGAGGTGAATAAAGAGCCTACAATTTGGGAACCATTTTTTACCACACACACATCAGATAGATCACTAATTTCTAGGATATATAAAGAATTCAAAAATCTTAACACCAAAAAAAATTAATAAATGGACCAAGGAATTGAACTGACACATCTCAGAAGATGATATATAATCAATCAACGAATATATGAAAAAATGTTCAACATCTCTAGCAATTAGAGAAATGCAAACCAAAATTACTTTAAGATTTCATCTCACTCCAGTCAGAATGGTGGCACTATTAAGAATACAAACAACAATAAGTGTTGGTGAAGATGTGGGGGAAAAGGCACACTCATACATTGCTGGTGGGATTGCAAATTGATGCAGATGATATGAAAAGCAATATGGAGATTCCTTGGAAACCTGGGAATGAAATAATCTTTTGATTCAACCATCCCACTCCTTGGTCTATACCCAAAGGACTTAAAAATAGCATACCACAGAGACATAGTCATATCAATGTGTATAGCAACACAATTCACAATAGTTAAACTGTGGAACCAACTCAGATGCCCTTAAGTAGATCAATAGATAAAGAAAATGTGGTATATGTACACAATGGAAAAACCATGGCATTTGCAGGTAAATGGATGGAGTTGGAGAATATAATGCTAAGTGAAGTTAACCTATCCCAAGAAATCAATTGCCAAATGTTTTCTCACATTTAAGGAAATAAAATTATGGATATTTTCAAAGTTAAAAATGTGAATGAATGAAATATACATCAGGTTTCTTCAAGAAAAAATGTAATTTTGAAAGAAAATGTAAGATTTCTCCCTTAATTTAACCATTGATTTATTTTTCCCAAACCCACCACTTTTCTTGATGTTTCCACATCTGCTTGAGGAAATAAATAGGGAAATAATTAAACATTTGTGTCTCAGTTTATCTGAGAGAATCATGGAAAAATGGCCAGGTAAACTTGGAAATGGTGAAACAAGTTCTTGAGGATTTAGAACAGTATTAAATATACAAACTGATCCAGAATAAACAGTCAAAAAGAACAAGCTGTCCTAAATCTCAACCACTCCCCGTGTTTTATTTGTTGAATCTCAGTTCTATTTTGATTAGAACATTTTACACTCCTATTTTAGGTTCTGAAATGTTCTATACCTTTTTCCCCTGCATTAGGCTGACCCCAATTGTTGTCTTCTTGGAATTGTTCCAGTTTTCTGTTTTAATGAAGTTTTCATAATACTTAGGTTTTTCCCATCATAGTTTTTAATTAAACTTTTTATTTTAAGACATTTTTAGATGCAATTGTAAGAAAAAAGCATGAAAAATTCATTCCTTGCATTCTATACCCAGTTTTCCCAGTAGTAGATTCTTTCAAAATATATTACAACCTAGATGTTAATATTGATAAGGTTAAGATACAGAACTTTCCATCACAAAGGTCCCTCTGGCTTCTTCTTAAGAGCCACAACTACTTCCTTTCAATTTTTACCCTCTTTTTAAACCCAGAAAACAACTAATTCCTCCCACCTTTCTATAATTTTGTCATTCAAAGAATCTTACATTATCTTAGGTAATAGAGTTTATATCCTCTTTTTTCTATCATGCAGCATGATTCTCTGAAGGGTCACTCTGGTTTTTTATGTGTGCCAATAGTGTGTGTGTTATTTTTTTAATTCCTTAATCATATTACACAGTGTCAATATTAAACAGTTTGTTTAACCTTTAACTTGTTTAGTGACAATTTGATTATTTCTATATGAGGGTCTGTACAATGGCACACAAACTTTTGTGAGTAGATTTTTATATGAACATACATCTTCATTTCTCTGGGAAAAATGTCCAAGAGCACAATTGTTGTATCAGTGAGTTATATGGTAGTTGCATGTTTTTTTTTTTCGTGACTTTCTAAACGGTTCAACGTGTTTGTATCTAGTATAATCCAGTATCTCTGCATGTTCACCAATATATGATGCATCCACTATTTGAAAATATGTTGCCACATTGATACATGTATATCAATATCATTATGGTTTTATTTTTAAATATTTTTTATTAATACACTATAATAATATATAATAGTGGACTTTATTGTTACTTATTTGTACATGCCCATGACAATTATTTGATCAATTGTATTTCTCAATATTGTTGCTTTTCCTTTCTTCCTCCCTATCCCTGGTCTCATCTCTCAACTCCATTTGACTCCCTTCTATGTTCATGTTATCCCCAGTAGTACAGTAGTACCCAGGACTGAACTCAGGGTCTCCTGCATCCTAGGCAAGTGCTCTACCATTGAGTTATATCCCCAGCCTAATTAGGGTCTTAATTTGAATTTTCCTAAAATCCAAAAATGTACAGCATATTTTTTGTGTTTGTTTGCCATTTGCTTATTTTTATAAGTCTGTTAAGATATTCTATCCATTGTCTTTTTTGCTCTTTCTACATTTTTTATTGGTGGATTATAGTTGTATATAATGTTGTGACTATTTGTGACATATCTATACATGCACATATATAACAATATAATTTGGCCAATCTCACTTCTAGCACTTCCCCCTCTCTCCCACCTCTCAACACTGGCACCTTTCCCCGACTGACCTCCCTTTTTTATTTTCCTAAGTTCACCCCATCACTAACTTTTCCTCACTAACTTTCAAATATGAGAGAAAACACAGGACCTTTGGCTTTCAGAATCTGACTTATTTTGCTTAACATAATGGTCTCAAATTCTACTAATTTCCCTAAAAATTACATGACTTCATTTCTCTTTGTGGCTGAATAAAATTCTATTGTATATATAAGCTATATTTTCTTTTTTCATTCATCAGTTGATGGACACCTAGGCTGAGTTTTATTGTTTGGCTACTGGGAATTGTGTTGCTATAAACATGGATATGCATGTATCACTATAGTATGATAACTTTATTTCTTTGGGATTTTATACATTTTCTAAGTGAATTGTTTTCTTTTTAATGAATTTCAATAGTTTTTTTTCCTTACATATTTTAGATACTAGTCCTTTATCTGAAATGTGTTTTTCAAATGTTACATCACAGTTTGTAGCTGGTCTGTTGATCCTAACATACTAAATGTTTCCATGTAGGAAAAATGTATTTTTTTTATTTTCATAAGTTATGATTTTGGTGTTAAGTCTAAGAACTCTTTAAAGATTTTCTTCTATGTGCTTTTCCAAAATTAAGTTTAACATATAAATCCATGATCCATTTTCATATTATTTTTGTATAAATTAAGAGACAAGTTGGGCTGGGGATGTGGCTCAAGCAGTAGCGCGCTCGCCTGGCATGCGCGCGGCCGGGTTTGATCCTCAGAACCACATACAAACAAGGATGTTGTGTCCGCCGAAAACTAAGAAAAATAAACATTAAAATTCTCTCTCTCTCTCTCCCTCTCTCTTTAAAAAAAAAGAGACAAGTCAAGGATTAATTTTCAGTCTATAGAGAATCTACTAGACTGATTATCATGTGTTGAAAAAAAATGGGCCTTTGTCTGTTGTTCTGTTTTGGGGTATGTGCACTGTGCCATTGATCTCCACATCTACCCCACTGTCAATACCACAGCATCTTGGCTAATGAACTATAAAGTATTATACTTAAGTGGAAAGATTTCTGACACTTTTTTCTTTCTTTCCCAAATTACTTTAGCTAATTAGCTTTTGTGCCTTTCCATACCTATATTGTTGGAAGACTATATTTGTATTAATATCCTACCTTGAGTACTCCAAATCATAAGCACATTATGTCTCTCCATTTATTTACTTTTCTCACCTCATTTTACAGTATTGAACCTTTAGTCTTATGCTGAATATAATTGGTAAGAGAATACATCCTTACCTTTTTCTCAAAGTAAAGGGGAAAGTATTTCAGTCTTTCATTAAGTAAGATAGCTGTAGGGTTTTGCTATATGCTCCTAAGCAATTTTCCTTCTATTCCTGGCTTTTCTGTGAATTTTTTTTTTTTTTTTTATCATGAATGGGTGTTAAATTTTTTTTCAGATTAATAGGGTTTGATATAACCACATAGCTTTTTATTTTTTAAAGACTAATACAGTGAGTTATATTGATTGATTTTCAAATATTGAATAAGCCTTATATAATTTGTTTATAAATTGCTGAATTATACTTAGTAACATAGTTAGGAAAGTTTGCATCCGTATTCATGGGAGTTATTTGTTTTATATAGTTTTATATCCTCTAAGTTTTTTTTTTTCTGGTTTTGTTATGAAGGCAAATTCATAAACTGAACTGGGCATCATTTCTTCATTTTATATTTTCTGGAAAAAAATTGAGTAGAATCAGCGTTAATTCTGTTAATTCAGTGAAAACATGCATCTGTTTATTTCTCTTTTTAGAGTTTTAAAATTATAAATTCAATGACCTTAATACTTACAAGATAATTCAAATTATTTCCTATTATATAATTTATGATAGTTAATGTTTTTTGAGATATTGATCTATTTTGTCTATGTTGCTACTAAATTTTTGTATGTAGAGTTTTCTGTAATATTCTCTTATTATCCCTCAGATATCTACAAAATGTGTGGAAATGTGTCTTGCTTCATTCCTAAGATTTGTAACATTTTTTTTTTCTTTTTCATGGATCTAATTATAGCTTTGTGAACTGTTTAGATCTTTTCACTGAAACAGTTCTTCATTTCATTGATTTTGTTTTTGAGTATTTTTCTTTCATTGCCATACATTTCTTTCGTTGACTATTTGTTTTCTCTTTTGCTTTGAGTTTATTTTGTTTTTCTTTTTACCAGGTTCTTAAAATGGGAATTCAGATTACTGATTCAAGACTTTCCTTTTTCTAATGTGTGTGCCTACTTGTTGTGATAAAATTTATTTCAATCTTGCTTTGATTGCATTGTAACTGGAGAAGATCCTGGGTGATTTAAATTCTTTTGAATTTGTTTAGGTTTGTTGTGTGGTTGAACTGGGCATCATTTCTTAGTTTATCCTGGCCCATGGTCCATGAACACTTGAAAATCATGAGCATTGGTGTTGAATGGGATGTTGTATAAATGTCATCAAATCCTATATTCTGATGATGTTTTTGAGTTATTTTATGTACCACTGATTCCCTAATTGGTGAGGAGGAATGTCAGCCTCTACAGCTATAGTTGTGGGTTTATCTATTTCTCAGTTCTCATTTATTTTGTTGGTGTTTTCAGGTTGTCAGTTTCCCCAGTGCTAAATTTTAAGTTAATAAAGTAAAATGAATACAAGGAATCCACCATCCTGTCATTCCACAGATCATAAAGTCTATGGCACATTTTCTTTATTCTCCCTGCCTTTCAGAATCATCTTGTGTTTGTTCTATATATTATATCATGGGTTTTGGTCTACACTTTGAGAGGAAATAGAAAAAAATATATGAGCTCCATCTTCTTGGAAGAGGAAATATTTCTGTTTTCTATTTTTCACTTTCTATCTTTGGGGTGAAACAATCACATAAAAATTAGTTACCTGTCCTGCCATCCGCAACAACATGGAAGGAACCAGAGATTTTTTTTTAATTTTTTTTTATTTTTTTATTGGTTGTTCACAACATTACAAAGCTCTTGACATATCATATTTCATACATTAGATTGAAGTGGGTTATGAACCCCCAATTTTACCCCAAATGCAGATCGCAGAATCACGTCGGTTACACATCCACAATTTTACATAATGCCCTATTAGTAATTGTTGTATTCTGCTACCTTTCCTATCCCCTACTATCCCCCCTCCCCTCCCCTCCCATCTTCTCTCTCTACCCCATCTACTGTAATTCATTTCTCTCCTTGTTTATTTTTCCATTCCCCTCACAACCTCTTATATGTAATTTTGTATAGCAATGAGGGTCTCCCTTCATTTCCATACAATTTCCCTTTTCTCTCCCTTTCCCTCCCATCTCATGTCTCTGTTTAATGTTAATCTTTTCTTCCTGCTCTTCCTCCCTGCTCTGTTCATAGTTGCTCTCATTATATCAAAGAAGACATTTGGTATTTGTTTTTTAGGGATTGGCTAGCTTCACTAAGCATAATCTGCTCTAGTGCCATCCATTTCCCTGCAAATTCTATGATTTTGTCAATTTTTATTGCTGCATAGTACTCCATTGTGTATAGATGCCACATTTTTTTTATCCATTCATCTATTGAAGGGCATCTGGGTTGGTTCCACAGTCTAGCTATTGTGAATTGTGCTTCTATGAACATCGATGTGGCAGTATCCCTGTAGCATGCTCTTTTAAGGTCTTCAGGGAATAGTCCGAGAAGGGCTATAGCAGGGTCAAATGGTGGTTCCATTCCCAGCTTTCCCAGGAATCTCCAAACTGCTTTCCAAATTGGCCGCACCAATTTGCAGTCCCACCAGCAATGTACAAGTGTACCCTGTTCTCCACATCCTCGCCAGCACTTGTTGTTGTTTGACTTCATAGTGGCTGCCAATCTTACTGGAGTGAGATGGTATCTTAGGGTGGTTTTGATTTGCATTTCTCTGACTGCTAGAGATGGTGAGCATTTTTTCATGTACTTGTTGATTGATTGTATGTCCTCCTCTGAGAAGTGTCTGTTCAGGTCCTTGGCCCATTTGTTGATTGGGTTATTTGTTATATTATTGTCTAATTTTTTGAGTTCTTTGTATACTCTGGATATTAGGGCTCTATCTGAAGTGTGAGGAGTAAAAATTTGTTCCCAGGATGTAGGCTGCCTATTTACCTCTCTTATTGTTTATCTTGCTGAGAAAAAAACTTTTAAGTTTAATTAAGTCCCATTTGTTGATTCTTGTTATTAACTCTTGTGCTATGAGTGTCCTATTAAGGAATTTGGAGCCCGACCCCACAATATGTAGATCGGAGCCAACTTTTTCTTCTATCAGACGCAGAGTTTCTGATTTGATATCAAGCTCCTTGATCCATTTTGAGTTAACTTTTGTGCATGGCGAGAGAAAGGGATTCAGTTTCATTTTGTTGCATATGGATTTCCAGTTTTCCCAACACCATTTGTTGAAGATGCTATCCTTCCTCCATTGCATGCTTTTAGCCCCTTTATCAAATATAAGATAGTTGTAACTTTGTGGATTAGTCTCTGTGTCCTCTATTCTATACCATTGGTCCACCCGCCTGTTTTGGTACCAGTACCATGCTGTTTTTGTCACTATTGCTCTATAATATAGTTTGAAATCTGGTATCACTATACCGCCTGATTCACACTTCCTGTTTAGAATTGCTTTTGCTATTCTGGGTCTTTTATTTTTCCATATGAATTTCATGATTGCTTTATCTATTTCTACAAGAAATGCCATTGGGATTTTGATTGGCATTGCATTAAACCTATAGAGAACTTTTGGTAATATCGCCATTTTGATGATGTTAGTTCTGCCTATCCATGAACAGGGTATATTTTTCCATCTTCTGAGATCTTCTTCTACTTCAGAGATTCTTTTATTAAGCAAAATATTCCAAGCACAGAAAGACAAATACTGCATAATCTCATTTATATATACAGCCTAGAAAAATTGTTCTCACAGAAGTTGAGAATAGGAGGGTGGTTACCTGAGGCAGAAGAGACCAGAAGAAATGAGGGATAAGGAAAAGTTGGCCAATAGTACTAAGGTACAGTTAGATGGGAGTAAGAAATTTTGGTGTGCTATTTCACAGTAGGATGACTATATAGAACAGTGAGGTACTACATGTTTCTAAAAGCTAGAAGAAGTTATTTTAATTATCGTTTTTTTTTACCATGAGGGAATGATAAATTAGGAAACATAGATATGTTTCCCTGATTTAAATATTCTCACAACATATACATATATTGAAACATCATGTTGCCCCAATAATATGAGTAATTTTGGTGATTTTATGCATCAATTAGAATAAATTTAATTTAAAAATATTTACCTGTCATTAAGATTCTCTTTCTCATCTTCTGTGCAAATAAGAATTATATGAAAGCTTTTAAAATTACTAATATCTTAATGATATCCCTAAATATCCTGACATAAAAGTTTTAGTTTCCCTGGATATGGGGATCTTTAAATGATTTCACTATAATTCAAATGCGAAGGAAAGGTTGAAAAACACTGTTTTAAATAATTTTTGAAGGAACAATTAGTTATCCTGATATAATCCATTCTTTTGTTCCACCTACCTCATTCACCCATTTCTGTAAGATTTTTAGATTAAAAAAAAAAAAAACCTGAATTATCAGACTGTCACCACCCAGCCTGGGACCTTGACAGGCAGATAAGTTAATATTGGTGTTTCTACATCATCCCCTTCTTTCCTAATTGGAATAAAAATACTTAAAAAAATCACACATAACCCCTGGTTATAATATGATATTAAGTTTAGTTACTAGTTTTTTTCCTAACAACATTTCTCCAAATTTATTTAATTTTTGGAGCTGAATAAATAAATTTTGTAGAAAATATGGAATATTTAATATCTCAGTTAAATTAAAATTCTAAGTTTCTATCATCTCTATTTTTTACAAACTACTCCATGGCCAAATATTCATTCCTCTTTACATTCCAATGTCTTTGTTGCCCAAAGTTCTTTTGAAGTTAAAATGTTAACAGAAAGACTTTGATCCTATAAGCAGAGGAAAATGTCATAAAAATGCAATGCACTTTGCTTCTGATCACTGATATATGTGATATAAATCAGTGGTATCATTTGTACTATGCTGTATTTTGGCCATTTGGGCTCTTATTTTGCATAGTGAATAGTGAATAACTTCTTTTTAAAAGTTGATGCCTACTTCTGTGTACCTAGAAGATACTGTTCTCTTCCTCTGCAGATGAAGAACAATCACTTTTAAAATTTGTAATTCCAGATACTATGTAAGTTAAAGTAATATTAGCAATATAATAGACATACTTTGAAATTTCATTTACATAGAAAGAAATAGAAATCAGTATTTCTTTCATTAAAATCCCATATCTTACCTCTGCCCCTGGGAGTCATTCAGAGACCTACTATGCCAGGAGAATTGACATTTTCAACATGTGGCTCCCACAGCTTCCCTTCACCAGAAGTGGGATAGGATGAAGGAAAGGGTAAATGTTATACTAGAAATTGCATTAAGTAGAATGTTGGGAGAGAGCTTCACATTTGTATGCTTATATTCCATTGCTTTTGAATTCTAATTACATGCTTACACCTAAATGAATGAAATATATTTAACATCTAATCAGTTTCTACCTTTCCTGATCATGTTGTATGTACTGTCTGATTTCATATTTATAGAATCCATTCAATTTACATTTTATAGATGAGAAATCTGAGGTTTTGAAAGTCAAGCTGATACTCAAGGCTGACAAATCTAAGGCAGGTAGAAATATAAGCCTAAGAGTTTGTAATTCTAAAACTTATACTATTTCATGTGTACAATGAAATTCCAAGTATGAACACATTAGTTAAAAAAAAGTTAGTCAAAGAAACTTGCTTTTATAATTTATAATTCACTAAAAAGTAGTTCTTGTATTTTGTTTTGTTGCTATATAATAGTAACACCTGAGGTTGTTTTCAAAGTAATACTTTAATTCAATAAAATAAATGATTTTTTCTGCTTAAGAAACAAAAATATTGGTTAAGTACAGATTTATTCAACATTCAAATCTCTGTTGAAGTCATATAAAATTTTTCTGGCTATTAAAATATTTGGTTGCCTTTACTAAATCCATGTAATTTAAAGTAAGATATTTTAACCAACCAGCACATTTCAGTCCTAAGCAAAAAGGAAAATACACTAACAGTGAAATCACATGGATGTCATTGGTTAACCTAAAGTCTGATTTTGAGGTTAATATTTTAGTTGTCGTAACTCTTAGTCTACATTTGAATACTTAGAAATAAGAATGAGCTTAACAATACGGCTCATGTTCTTATTATTAAGCAACAGCTCAGTCATTTGTGAACATTTATGTGTGAAAATAGAATTGGTTATATACTATGCTCACAATTTAGCAAGAACAATTTATATTGAACACTTATTTGTGAAGATAATAACTTCATGCAAGAAAATGTGCAATATACTATACAAAGTGGTGGAGAAACAGTTTTGTGTTCTGTGATATACAGATGGCAAGCATTTGAGAGTGAGAAAATACTCTTTCTCCCTGAACAATCCTATAAAATATTCCAACAATCTTATGAAATAAGCCATTTAGTGAATCTTGGAGAAGGCATACGAGTACTGATTGCAAAGATCATGAACATAAACTAAAAATCATTGTGTGAACAAATTGTTTCTTTCTTTAATCTTTTTTTATAGATTTCATGTCCCATTGCAATGCCTTTTTGTTGAATCAATCAATTTTACTCAGAGTTAAAAAAATGAGCTGTAGTATCTTGACATTGAGAGACAGAGGAAGAGAGAGGCAGATACAGTGGTAGAAAAAATATATGTTAATAAAAAAGTGTATTTCCCTAGTGTTCTAGATAGAAAATTGTGTTAAGTCCGGGTGTTACAGTTTTTCCTAGAAAATAAAATTACACAATCTGAAAATGTGGTGATTCTTTCAGAATTCTATTTTCCCTGAGAATCCTTACATCATATCTACTCTATAATTAAAAAGATTTATTGTATATTTAAATTGCCAAATATGAAATTCCATAATAATCTTTTATAAAATCATTCTCCTTCACACATACATTGTAGATATTTAGGTTGAGATCAGTGTATAAACCTGACTAGGTAAAACTTTACTAGCTTTAACCATAACCCCAAACTAAATTTATATCATGGCTAGAACAAATCCAACTTCTTATTTTTTGTTCTTAGATTTTTTTTCTTGTATTAGTGCATTATAATAAATGATTAATTTCATTTTGACAAAAATAATACATGCATGGGATTTCATTTACTCCATTGCCATCACTGGCGGCCCCATTTTCCTCCCCTTTTCTCTCCTATTCCACTTTCTTTACTCTTTTAAAAACATTAAATTTTAAAATACAGATGGCCCCCAATTTATGATGTTTCAACTTGATTTTTCAACTTTGCAATGTTACAAAAGTTGTACAAATTCAGTAGAAGGTATATTTTGATTTTTGAATTTCAGTTTTCTCCTGGGCTAGCAACATGACATGTGATAGTCTGGAGATGCTGGATGGTGGCAATAAATTGCAGTTCCCATTCGTCATGCAATCATGCAGGCAAGCAAGCGGTACTCTACAGTGTATTACCAGCATTTTTGGGGGAAATTTGTTTTAAGTTTTCACATCTAATAATGTCTTTGAAATTGCATAAGATATTCAATACTTTTTCACTCAATAGATTTTTTTAGGTGATTTTGCCCAACTACAGGCTAATGGAAGTGTTCTGAGCATATTTAGTAGACTAAGCTAAGCTATGATCTTCAGTAGGTTAGGTGTATTAAGTACATTTTTGATTCTACCATATGATAGAATTTTGATAAACCTAATGGGTTTATCAAAATGTAACATCATTGTAAGAGGAATATCTGTATTTATTTTAAAATGCAGCCACTTAGGAAAACAGTTTGGCTGTTTCTTATAAAGTGAAATATAATCTTAGCATATGGTACAGCAATTGTTCTCTTTGGTGTTTATTCAAAGGAATTGAAAGCTATGTCCATACCCCACACATGGATGTTTATAATGGCCTAATTCATAATTGCCAAAAATTGGAAGCAATCAAGATAGTCATAAGGAGGTAAGTATATAAATAATCTATGGTAATCCACCTGATAGATTATTATTCATCATTAAAAGAAATTAAACATCAAACTTTGAAAATATAAAAGGAAAAAATACATGCATATTACTGAGCAAAATAAGCAAATATGAAAGTTTATAATAGGATTAGGACTCCATGTTATTCTGGAAATTACAAAAATAAGGCGATATTAAAAGATGGTGGATTTGAGGGGTTGGGGAGAGGAAAGGGGATGAGTAGAATACAGAGGACTTCTAGAGCAATAAAGTCCTGTACTATAATGGTGAAAAAAATGTCTTTATACATCAGTCTAAACTCATAGATTCTACAAAACCAGGAGTGGACCCTAATGTAAATTGTATTCTTTGAGTGACAATGATGTGTCAATGTGTTTTACTCACTCTGTTGGGGAATGTGGAAAAAATAAAAACAAAAAAAAACGAAGTTGAGTATAAGTCCACTACTTTCTTTTCCTGGATTTATGTTTTTCTTGCAGATGAAGTCTCATATGAAACAATTGAAGAAAGACATAGAAAATGTCTTATTACTACATAGACAAGCTTGCTTATTATTGTCATTCAATATTCTCTTATTACTAAACCATGAGATTATCATGCCCCAAGGCATATTTTAACTTTATTTTAAATGAGATATGTCATTTTTCCATTTTATTTATTTTTTTTATTGGATGTTCACAACATTACAAAACTCATGACAAATCATATTTCATAGATTAGAATCAATTGGGTTATGAACTCCCATTTTTACCCCAAATACAGATTGCAGAATCACATCGGCTACACATCACATTTTTACATACTGCCATATTAGTGACTGTTGTATTCTGCTACCTTTACTATCCTCTAATATCCCCCCTCCCCTCTAAAAATCCCCCCCAAAAAAAAAAAAAAGATACTGACTGTAAAATCAAGACCTCCTTATTTTGGACCTCTATTTTGGAGAATCTAGTGACAAAAGACAAGTTTTTAGTTTTCTTGGTTAGATGGATAGATTCAGAAACATTTCAATGATGATTTCTCATGGTGTTCTAATGATTGTAGAAGTAAGTGATTTGTAATGAGGATAAGAATGTTAAACAATGTAATTCTTCAGATATTCCATGATAGATAAAATTATGCTGACTCTGCAAAAAAAAGATGCAAATTCATCAACAGAGCACTGTCTCCAACTTTGGAGGTGAGAATATTTAACAGAAATTTTTCTTCATATAAACATGTGTACACTCATTTTAACTTCAAATCTTTCTATTGTTATAATATACGTTACTACATGTTTTGCTTGGTTTATGCCTTGATGTCAATATTTCAATAAGAAATCACTGCCAAAAATTATTCATTTGGGAGGCTGGGGTTGTGGCTTAGTGGGAGAGCACTTGCCTAGCATGTGTAAGGCG
Organism: Spermophilus citellus; assembly: GCF_964194105.1. Classification (NCBI taxonomy): domain Eukaryota; kingdom Metazoa; phylum Chordata; class Mammalia; order Rodentia; family Sciuridae; genus Spermophilus; species Spermophilus citellus. The sequence continues at coordinate 51,121,463 of NC_138198.1, read as the reverse complement.
CTGGGTTTGATTCTCAGCATCACATATAAATAAGTAAATAAAATAAAGGTCCATTAACAACTCAAAAAAAATAAATAAATGAGATATGTCAAAGACTTAAATATTGTGTATAGTAAAAGCATATATAGCTTCTCTAAAATTGCAAAATGGCCTTACAAATTAAAATGTTTAATAATTTTTTGGAAATGGAGCTCTATTATATTTATAGACTTGTTATCCAGCTATATTTAATAATCTTCCCAGAACACCAGGATGTTTGATTATTTTTAATGGTCCTATTAGTAAATAAAAATAAAATGATGATCAATTAAGTTAGTCATTACCATTAAATTGGTTTAGGTTTGAAGATACAATGTCTCCAAATGAATAAAATGAATATTACTTGCCTCTATTTACGTATCTGGTAAAAGAATTCATTTTATGTAGACATTATTTTAAACTCCATAACAGAAGAATATTATTTGCACTAATTTATTTACTTGGGTATTTGAAAATACTATTCACTTAATCAAATTAACAAGATTTAAGATATGCTGAAAAATGTACCAGAAATGCCACTGAAATTTAAAAAAATATATTGCTAAAATAAAAATATGAAATAGCTATGAAACATTGATCATTATAAACCCATTAAAATAAACAAAGATTAGTCCAAATAATAGAATGTGCTAATATTTTACCATTGATAGTAATTGAATAGGCTAGCATTCAATCTCAATTTTCATTCTCATCACACTTAGGGAAAACAATGAAAACATCGATGCATTAAAATATATAATATCACTTTATCATTTGTATAAAAAGTCCAAGCAATGGTTTAGGGAAATATGTTTGCTATCTCAAGTTCACTGTATTGTTCACCTTCTCATTGTTTGACCAAATATCTGTCAGTAACAAATTGGAGAAGGAAAAAATTGGGAGGGCTCATGGTTTCAGAGGTTTTTGTCCATAGTTGGCTGAACATATTGGAGGAAAGGTGCTTCCTCCACTCATGCAGTCAGGAAGCAGAGCAAGAGAGAGGAGCCAGCAACACTCATAAATTTACAACTTGGCTGATCCATTCTTTTCACCTTTGAACATTGCTACATTACCTAACATATGAGCTTTTAAAAGAATATTAAAGATACCAAACATAATATGGACACATAAAACATTACTTTATTTGTTCTTCTTAACTTTGTATAATTTAAACCCTCCTTGCAACATTCATTTTATATTTCTAACTTGCTTAACTTTCTGAGATGTGAGTGGGTAATAATTTCAATTTTAACTGACTTTAAAAGAATAACAGCTGGGTGCTGTGGTGCATGCCTATAATCCCAGCCACATGGGAGGCTGAGGAAGGAGGATCACAAGTTCAAACCCAGCCTCAGCAGTTTAGAGAGCTCATAAATAACTTAGACTCTGTCTCAAAATAAAACATAAAATGGGCTGGGGATGTGGATCATGATTAAATGCCCCTGGGTTCAATCCCTGATATAAAAGGGAGGAGGAGGAGGAGGAGGAGGAGGAGGAGGAGGAGGAGGAGGAGGAGGAGGAGGCTACAAATTGTTTACTATAAAAATTACCTAGAGAAGCTCTCAAAAGCAGAAGCAAAGTGAAAATGAGATATTTTTTTTAAATAGGTAAACCAACAACAACAACAACACCAACACCAAACCTTGAAGGTATATTGTGTTGTATAATACATTTGTTTTAAATTTAATTTTTTTTCATACTTCCACAAAGAAGGGGTGTATGCTTGAGCTGGTAATTGCTATTCCTGTAAGTATAAATAAGCATACAGAACATTTATAACCTAAAGCCATATATTAATGAATATAATTTTAATATAATTCTTAAAAAGAACTGAATAATCAAACTTCTAATCATAACCAAAAGAAAACAACATCATCATTAATATGACTCCATGGTAAGTGTAGTAATTATGCACATCAGATACTGTAACAAAAGACATATCTGCATTTTATTTTAAGCAAGTTTATTAATTTATAGGAATAGCAAGTAATAACCAAGTCTCCTAGATAGATAAACTTTTACAAAAGCCCAATGTGACAAGAATAACTGATATGTCAAACAAAAATATTGCCCACTATGCCATCATTTAATCTATTCAATGTTTGTATCCTTACTATTTTCTTTTTTAGAATATTGTAAATTTTTTTGACTGACACATTGTAATTGTAAACATTTATGAGCAAAATGTGATATTTCAGTGTTTGATGATCAGCTCAAGGCTTTGGCTAATGTATCACTTCATATTTATCATTGATTTATATTGGAAACATCCAAAATCCTCTCTGCTAGCTATTCCAAAATATTTAATTACTTTTTACCATCTGAGTTATGGTTCTGTGCAGTAGAGCAATAGAAAGTTATGTTTTCTTTCCAGCTGCACCTGCCTCTCCCCACTAATGATCCTATCTCCAACCACCCTCCCTCAGCCTCTCCAGACTCTGGTAAGAAGTGTACTATTATTCTCTACTTCTTTAAGGTTAATTTTGGTTTCACACATATGTGAGGTATGTAACGTTTGTGTTTCTGTGCTTGACTTATTTCACTTAGCATAATGCCCCTCAACTCCATCCACATTCCTGCAAATGACAGAATTTCCTTCATTTTAAGTCTGAATAATATTCCATCCTATTTACACATTTTCTTTATCCATTTTTTTTGCCAATGGACATCTAGGTGGACCCATATATTGGCTATTATATTAGTACAGCCATAAACATGCAAGGACAGATAGTTCTGACATACTGATTTCAATTTCCTTGAATATATACCCAGCAGTGGGATTGCTGGTGCTTATGGTAGCTCTATTTTAGTTTAATGAGGAATATCCATATTTTTTCCATAATGGTTGTTAATTTACATCTCATCCAACAGTATGTGAGACTTCCCCTTTCTCACATCCCCACCATCATTTGTTTGTTTTTTTTTGTCTCTTTGATCATAGCTAATCAGATGATAGCTCATTTATGATTTTCATTTCCCTGATAATTAGAAATGATGATAATTTCTACATATTTTTGATTGCCATTTGTATATCCTCTTTTGAGAAATGTCTGTTCAGATCATTTATTCATTATTTTTAATCAGATTATTTGGATATCTGGTATGGTTTGGTTTTGCTATAGAGTTGCTTGAGTTCCTTATATATCCTACAAATTAATCATTTGTTGAACAAATATTTTGCAAATATTTTCCCCGATTCTACCAGTTACCTTTTTGTCTTCCTGAATGTTTCCTTTACTTTAGTTTAATACAACTTTTTGTCAGTAAATCAAAATACGTGACATAGTTTACTTTTACAGAAGATGAGGTTTATTTGCCTAACAGTTTGGTAGGATAAATCCAAGCAGCACAGCACAAGCATAGCAAGGTCAAACCCTTAGCTATATTACATGACAGCACAGAGAACAATGGCAGGAGTGCTAGATGGAGTGAGTGGTAATATCTCAAGACAGGAAGGAGAGGGAAAGAAATAGATAGGGCCATATTTTCTCCTTTTGTGACAACTATCTTGCAAGACCTACTGAGGGTGCACACAATAATTGCTAATGCACACAATAATTGCTTATAGTGTCACCTGAAATATACCTCATATCCCTAATGACTTCAGGCTCTAACTAGGATATACCCTTTGAGGATTTCACCATGACTAAACAGCACCACTATGGAAACTGTTTTAGTCAGCTTTATCACTGCTGTCACTAAAAGATCTGACCAAAATAATTTTAAAGGAGGAAAAGTTATTTAAGAGCTTACAGTTTCAGAGTTCTTAGTCCATAGAAGGCCAGCTCCATTCTTTGGGTTTTAAGGTGAGGTAGAGCATCATGGCAGAAAAGCATGGCAGAGGGAAGCAGCTCACATGGTGATAAGGAAACAGAGAGAGAGAGAGAGAGAGAGAGAGAGAGAGAGAGAGAGAGAGAGAGAGAGATCCACTCTCTAGATACAAATACATACCCCAAAGCCACACTCCAATTCTCATCTCCTCTAGGCATACCCTACTACTTCAGTTATCACTGAGTTAATCCCTATCAGGGGATTAGTTCATTGATTGGGAAGAGACCCTTACAATCCAACCATTTCTCGTCTGAACCTTGCATTGTCTAACACATGAACTTTCAGGGGATACCTCACATCCAAACCATAATCACAATGGACCCTTAACAGCATTCAAACCATATCCAAACCATTTGCCATTTTTCTTCCTTCCTTCCTTCCTTCCTTCCTTCCTTCCTTCCTTCCTTCCTTCCTTCCTTCCTTCCTTCCTTCCTTCCTTCCTTTCTTTCTCTTCTTTTTTTTCTTGTATTACCTGTGCTTTTGGTGTTTCAAATTATCTTTTATCAAATTATATTTTTCCAGATCAATATTCTGAAGCACTTCCCCTATGTTTTCTGCTAATAATTTCTTAAGTTTTGTATCTAACAGTTAAGTTTTTGATCCTTTTAGGATATTTTTCATAACTGACGATAGAGAGAGTGGTCTGATGTCTTTCCTCAGAATATGGATATCTAGTTTTCCTAGCAATATTTGTTGAACAAATGTTCATTAATCCATATATTATCTTATTGCCTTTGTTAAAAATCAGTTGTCTATAATTATAAGTTTATTTCTCGGTTCTTTTATCAATCCATTGGTGTGTGTGTGTGTGTGTGTGTGTGTGTGTGTGTGTTTTCCAGTACCATATTATTTTGCTAAATATTTTTTTGTATTATGTTTGAACTCAGATTTTGTAATGATTCTTTGTTCTTTAGGTCCTGATTGTTTTAGCTATTTTGGGTCTTTTTTGATTCCATACAAAGTTTAGGTGAAAGTTCTCCACTTGCTTTTTTCTATTTGTATAATGAATGTCATTAGTATTTTGTTAAGAATTGAATCAAGTCAACAGATTTCTATGGACAGTATAAACATTTTAACAATATCAATTCTTCTAGAACATGAGCATGAGATATCTTGACATTGTTTAATGTCCTCTTCAGTTACTTTTCTAAGAGTTTTACAATTTTCATTTTAGAGATCTGCCAACTCTTTTGTTAAACTTATTTGCAGATATTTTACTTTTTTGGAAATACTCCTTTTATGATTTCTCTCTCAGCTATTTTGTCATTGGTATGTAAAACACTACTGGTTTTTGTGTGTTGATTCTGTACCCTTCCTGAATTTATCAGCTTTTGTTATTTTTTGGAATCTTTAGGATTTTTTACATAAAAAATATATAATCTGTGCACTGGGACAATTTGAACTCTTTTTATCCTCTTTGAATACACTTCTTGTTTTTTATTCTTTTCTTGTGTTTCAGTTGTTCAGTATATTGATAAGCTTTCTCTTTCTCATGTGTTTAATCTGTTTTACTAGTGAGTTGTGTACTTTTGTGTGTTCTCATGATGGTGATTATCGCCTTTTTTGCTTCAAGTGTATGACTCCCTTAAACATTTCTTGTGGGGCAAGTCTGGTAGTAATAAATTCAGTTTTTGATTGTTTTCAAATAAACTACTTCTTGATTTCTGAAGAATGCTTTTCTGAGTATAGTATTTGTTGGCAATTTTCTTTCAGGACTTTGAATAAAAAATCCATTTCTTTTTTGCCTATAAGGTTTCAGCAGAGAAATCTGCTTTAGTCTAATGGGCATTCCTTTATGTGACTTGATGATTTTCTCTTGCATTTTTATGAAATTCTTTCTTTGTCTTGTACTTTTGACAGTTTGAATATAATATATTGCACAGAATATACTTTTAGACCAAGTCTATTAGGATTTCTTTGAGCTTCCAAGATCAGGATGTTCATATCTTTCCCAAGATATTTTTAGCAATCTTTTCTCTTAATAAATTTTCTAGATCTTATTCATTTTCATCAGATTCATGTCATTGTTGGCATCAAATAATTTTTTTGGGGGGGTAGTGGTGGATACCTGGGATTTTACTCATGGGAACTCAACCACTGAGTCACATTCCTAGACCTCCTTTGTATTTTATTTAGAAACAAGGTCTCAATGAGTTGCTTAGTGCCTTAATTCTGCTGAGGCTGGCTTTGAACTCATGATCCTTATTGCTTCAGCCTCCCAAGCTGGTAGGATTACAGGCATGTGCCACTGGGCCCTGATCCAATAATTATCTTTACTTATTCAAATTGCTAATTTCCTGGTTCTTGGCATGCAAGTTACTTCCTATTGTAACATGGGATTTTATCTACTGTGTTAAGAGATTCTTGGTGTTATTCTAGTCAATGTCCATCCCCTAATATGGTGTCTCTAGGTGGAGGAGGAATGCCTCAGTCCTTTGGGGATAAAGAGGCAACCTATGCTAGGCTGCTGTGGCAGTGTACCATTTTCATTTTCTCTAGGTTGATGGATGTCATAGCATAGTGGTAGATTCTTAGACAAACTCAGAGCTGTCCTTCAGGGTTTGGAACTTGTGGTAGGACCATACCTCCTGCCATTGGAAGAAGGAGAATGTTTTCAGGAGTGAATGTGCCTTGTTTTGGGATTCATCGTCTGGGTGCCGTCTAGCTACTTGGTGTCTCTGAGTGGATATTAGGGGTTTCAGGGATTCAGCAAGAGTGTGTTTTTGAGCTGGGCCACTTTTATTCATGGAATCCTGATGCTCATTGCCACTAGATTTCTTTCAATTAAGGAGGATAGTCTCAGACCCTGAAAGATAAAGAAGTTTCATATACCAAGCCACTTTTTGTAGCCCAATTCCTCTTTCAGGTTCTGCCCTAACACCCAGGCCATGGAGACAAAGAGGATTTTAACCCAAGTCAGTTGGAGTGGAATACAGTTTGTCAGTGCTGCCCATCCATGCCAGTATCACTCAGTGACAAGAGAAGAGTCTCACATTAAAGGACAAAGAGGCTTTCTAGGCTAGGTGTTGGCTATGGCATATGCTGCTGGCCTTACTGGACATTTTTATCAGGACTCCATTTTCAGCTGATTAAAGAGTAGAATCACATAATATTGCATTGGAAGTGCCAGGCCTGTGCCATCTTTTTCTGTTAGGTGGGATTCATAAAATGCTCTGTTATTGCTTTGTTCTCTAGTTCTCCTATTCAGATCAAGTTAGCTTTCCTCTATCTTTCCTAGTTATCCTTTAACAATATCTCATTTTTTCCATGCTTTAAAATATCTCTTAGAAAAAAGAACAGGGAGAAAAATACATGTGATCAAGGAGGAGAAAACAGTGAAACAATGACACTAGGATTTAGAAAGTAGGAAAAAATAAAAGGGTTTGGGTGACAGGACCTGAATATTAATCTAATTTTAGAGGGGAGGGAGGAATGGCCTTAAGATTTGGCTGGATCACATGGGAAACATTAGATCTTAACCAACTTTCAGTTTCATATTAGTTATAAAAAATCACTGGAGAATCTGAAGCAGAGATTCAATTTGAAGCTTACCCTTTTTTTCAATGTGAAAAATAAATTGAGAAATGGTAAGCATGGAAGCAGTTTAATAACTTCATGAGGTATTTTATTAGTTCACATGGTGGTTTATCCCAGGATGATGTTGGACATGGAGAGAATTAGATAGATTTAATATTTATTTTACAATTAAATTTTGATGGTTCTGGTTGAAGGACACTCTCACAATATCTTCCAAAAATAAATATTATGAATACTATCAAATATATGGCACAATATTTGATGTAAAAAATGATGCAAAGAGAAGTCTGGAAATCCCTAGGTATGACCCCCCAGCACCAAAAAACAAAACAAAATATAATGATGCCTAGATTTTCCATATTATGATGAAGTTTTAGGAAAATATTCCTTGTGTCATTGTATGCATTTTCTTTGTTCATTTTATCTTTTCATGTGTATATACGGTATTTTTAATCTTGAAAATGTAAATACATATCTAAACTACCTGCCATTCATAGATATAATTATGATTCTTACATTCTAACATACCCACTTCCCAAAACAAAATATATGGTCAACTTTGGAAATCCATTCAGGGTGTTGGTTCTTTTATAATGAAAAACTAAATTAATTATTCAAACTGCTACAGAAGAATAAGTTTTATTTTCTTATATAAATTTATTTTGACTACAGGAACTATTAAAATCAAACAGAATTGGCTGTCAAGGAGAGAGTGCTGGAAACTCAGTTAATTTCATGCCCCAGCTTTCATATTCTTGTACTCCTTCACCAGGCCCCATTATTTCATTGAAAGTAATTATTTCTCTTTTACATTACCTATTATTTTTCTCATTTTTCTATGTAAAGCATAGATTTCTATGCTATACCCAATACTGATTTCAGTCAGGTAGTATCTAAACCTACTTTATTTTTGAAGTATAGTCTATGATTTTTTTAAATTTATTCATTTCATAAACTCACCATTATTTTAACATAAGTATACATTTTTGAATGCTCCATCTTCAGGAAGAAGAGTAATCACTCTTGTTTTTTTATGTATCTTCTCTTATATTGCTAAAAAAATTCCATAAAGAATTGAAAATGGAACCATGTACACACATATTGTGAAGTGTTAGAAGGGACTATATTGTATATAGATACACTTACTCATATGTACAATTTCTTCTGAGTTTATTGGAAGGAACAAACAGTCTCCAATTATATTAATTGAATCCAAACTTTGAGCTGTCATCTCTCAGAAAACAATGTTTTCAAAATCATTATGCTGTGGTGCTTTTGACTTTTCATTACATTCTTTTCTTTCACAACTTTTTTGTTAATTGAAAGGTCAGCTGTATTTCAAAAATTTCGTATGTAAAGGAGCAGTGGTAGTACAATGAACCTGTGCTTTAAAAAAATCAATCTCAATAATGGAAGGATCTAACCTTACGTAACCCTATTGGTTTTATGCTTAATCTCATTTCCTCCTACATTATCCTTATTATGTGATTATATGAAATCACTAAAAATTTAAAGATATAACTGCTTCATAGAAATAGCTTTTTTTTCCTTGTGTATTCTTTGTTTTAGTTTTTCAGATAAAATTTTAGGGCATCCAGATTTTCTACCCAGTTATTTTTCTGTGCATTTCTGAAATGAAATATTAACCGAAATAATAAAAGGTATGCCAGTTCAATGAATTTCAAGGCTAGTAGCTCAAGAACCCCGTGAGAAATGAGGGATTAACCTTGTGAAAGGTGAACATAGGAACATGATTCAGAAGATACTATCACAATGTACAGATTCTGCATCCAGCTATGGCATTGATGAATGGCAGTTACTTTAGGTTCAAATGTTATATGTACACTTTTTGGAATGAAACCTGCTTCTTATTAATTTTATGATAAAATAAAACAGTATTCATTATTATTATTTTAAAATTACTCTAATTATTACAATATTTTTCAAAGTATGATGAAGATTTTTTTCTCTAAAACAATGATATTCACATCAGAGAATGTTTTCCTTAGCCTCAAAAAAAATATTTAGAAATTGCTATAAACATTGTTGTGGCTGCATTACTATGAACTGTGGAAGCAACCTAGATGCCCTTCAATAGATGAATGGATAAAGAAACTGTAGTATATATACACAATGGAATATTATTCAGCATTAAAAAAGAATAAAATTATGGCATTTTCAGATAAATGGATGGAGCCAGAGAATATCATGCTAAGCAAAGTAAGCCAATCCCCAAAAACCAAAGGCCAGATATTCTATCTGATAAGTTGATGCTTATCCATAATGGGGGTGGAAATGGGAAAAAGAACTTTGATGAGGCAAAGAGGAGGGAGGCATAGGGGCAGGAAAGATGATGGAATGAGATGGACATCATTACCCTAGGTACATATATGACAGCAAATATGGTATGGTGCTATATTGTGGACAACCAGAGAAATGAAAATTTGTCCTGAAATGTGTACAATAAATAAAAATCCATTCTGCTGTCATATATACCTAATTAAAATTAATTAATTAATTAATTAATTAATTAATTGGAAAAGAAAAAAATGTTCCAAAGATATAACTTGGGGAAAAAATAGAGATTGAACCACATAAAATCAATTTAAATTGGATTTGTAGCACACGCCTATAATCTCAGAGATTCAGGAGGCTGAGGCACTAGGATCACAAGTTCAAGACCAGCCTCTGCAGCTTAGCTTGATCCTAAGCAACTTAGTGAGGCCCTGTCTCAAAATGAAAAATAGAAAGGGCTGAGGATGTAGTTCAGTTGTAAATCATCCTGGATTCAATCCCCAGTATTTCCCATTCCCAAAATAAAAATAAATTTAAAATATATCATTGAAAAAATTCTTCACTTTGAAGATTCATCTGTCAAAAGTATTGAATCATTTCTTCATAATACCAAATGTTCTCTTTTTAGTCTCTCTGATGTTAATTTCCTCATAAAATCTTCCTCTGAGCACATTTGTCTCTTCATATTTCTTTTTCATTTTTTTTCTATCTCATACTTAGAAATTAAGCTCCTATTAAAATGCTAACTCAATATTATACTTCTTTTCCTTAATATCTTTGTATTCTGTCTTGCTATTCATACTGCTTAATGATAATTTTTTAAAGAGAGAGAGGAATTTTTTTAATATTTATTTTTTAGTTTTCAGTGGACACAACATCTTTGTATGTGGTGCTGAGGATGGAACCCAGTGCCCCGCACATGCCAGGCGAGCGCACTACCACTTGAGCCACATTCCCAGCCCAGCTTAATGACAATTTTGTATACATGTCAAAACCCCAATTTATTAATGAGCTCCTATGACTACCTGTAGCTTATTTTCTGAATTGGTTTGACTTATTTGAAAATAATCTCCTTCACATTGACTTGGCTTCGTTTTCATTTAAACCTCTCCAGTATTGAAGTTCTTTATCGTTCTTTTCTATTCATCTTTTGCTATTCCTTAATTTTTCTCCTGACTGCTATATTCTGAGAGTATCTGTTTTTCTCTTTTCCATTAAGACAATGTCTGCTTACAGTTAGGTAACATTCTGTGATTCAATAATAATAGTCCTTTCAAGTCTGGTACAATTAAATGTCAGTTTCCAACAAACTCTATTTCAGGAAACTAAGAAAAACAAATTATAAACAGTCAGTTACTGGTGATGTATTGTGAATTGGGCTGCTATATTTTTACAATCAGAGTAAAGTATCTAAGAGAACAGTCAGTTATGAGATATTTCTAAATTTCTAACTCCTTTTTAAAAGTTTCAAATAATTTCTAACTTTTATTCCTCAATTTAGAAATGTCTACTGAGAGACATAAATATCTAGTAGAAATGCAACAGTTATTTGATGAAAGAAAAGACATTAGGTTTTGTTTTCACACAAAACCCAATAAATTTTCTGTGTCCACATGGATCATAACTTTAATAGGATGTCTGTGATCATAATTTTTCAGCCAGAAATACTACCATGACCAGATAACCACCATGAATGTGGAAACTAAGATAATTGCCTCAATTTTGGCTCAATCATCTTTGATCTAAAAAAATCCCCAAACTAATAGGGTTCAGGAAATTGAAGGTGAAGAAACTATTAATAAGACTGTTACCATAGTTCATACCAAAAACATTTTTTAAAAGATGAATGAATAATGATCAGTGAAGATGAAGAGGGAAAGATGAATTAGTTTTTTAATACTGAAAGGTTTGAAGTTCAAAACTGAAAAAAAAATATATGCAGGACGAGCAAGAAATGGTACTTCAGAAAGGCACTTAAGTGTATCACTAAAACTATAGTATTGGCTGTTATATTGATTAAAATTTAAAAGAAGAGTCTATATTAAAAAAGGCGGACATCTGTTTTGAATAGCTCTCTTTCTCTTTTGTCTCCTTGCCTCTTGTATTTTTCCATGAGAGTTTGTTCCTGTTAATTATGTTTTCTTGTTTGTTTGTTTGTTTGTGGTGCCAGATATTGAACCTAGGGGCACCTAACCACTGAACCATATTCCATCCTTTTTTTTAAAATTTTGTTTTATCTTGAGACAGGGTCTCACTAAGTTACCTAGGGCATTGCTAAATTGCTAATACTGGTTTTGAACTTGTGATCCTCCAGCCTCCCAAGTCACTAGTATTACAGGCATGCACCACAGCGCCTGGCCACATTCTGTTTTTCTTAACAAATTACTTCACCATCAATTATCCTTCTGGGAATTTATTAAAGGATAAGCTACCAGAAGAAAAGGAAATACACAAAATCAGTTCCTTCTAGCCTCCCTGTCCCACCAAATAAAGGTAAAAAAAATCAGAAGTACTGAAAAGGTTCACAGCCCAAAGATGCAGATTCACCAAAAGACTGAAACCTAATCATGAGACTATGGAATGCTTCCCCTCCTCCCACCCCTTGCCACGATAACACTAAAGACCTATTCACTATAGTTCCTTTCAGCCCATATATTTTGTTTGGATTTCAACCACAACATCAACCAAAGTAAAAAGTCATGCTTAAAAGACAAAAATATAGTTGGAGGAGAATAAATAAGAATCAAAACTAGACTAAGATACGACAGGAATGTTGGAATTATCAGACAAGGAATGTAAATATATCAACGAAAACCCAAAAATCTATTACTAATGTATCTGCAGACTTTATTGGAAAAAGTAAACAACATACAAGGAGAGAAGGAATTAAGTAGAGTGTTTTACTCAGCTTTATCACTGCTATGACCAAAAAGGCCAGACAAGAACAATTTTTGAGGAGTAAAAGTTTACATTGAAGCTCAAGGTGTCAGAGGTGTCAGTCCATAGACAGCTGGCTGGCTCCATTACTCAGGGAAGGAGGTGGAAGAGTATGGTGGAGAAAAGTGGCTCAGGACATGGCCAGGAAGGAGAAAGAGAGAGAGAGAGAGAGAGAGAGAGAGAGAGAGAGAGAGAAGGGTGTGTGGGGGGCACAGACTCCACTTGTCAGGGACAAAGTATACACTGGAAAAGCAGTCCACAGTGACCCACCACCTTCAGCCACACCCTACCTGCCTTTAGTTACCGCTCAATAATCCCTATCAGTGGATTAATTCACTGATTGGGTTAAGGCTGTCATAATACAATTATTTCACCTCTAAGCCTTCTTGCATTGTTTCACACATGTTTTGGGGAGACACCTAATCTAAGCCATAACACAGGATAATGGAAATTGTAAAAACAAACAAAAAAAGAAATAGGTGATACAAAAAAAATCTTATAATAGAACTAAAGAATATCTTTGATGGCCTCATTAGTAGACTGGACATATTTGAGGAAAGTCCCTCTGATCTAGAGTATATGACAATTAAAAAAAAAACTCTAAATATGCAATGGAAAGAGAAAAAAGACTAAAATTATGGAAAAGAATATTCAACAACAGTGAGACAATTACTAAACATATTAATGTGTGTATTGGGAATCATAGAAGAAGAGAAGCAATATTTGAAGCAATAACAATTAAGAATTTCCTCAAATTTAAATCACACACCAAACAACAGAAACAGGAAGCTCACAGAAAAATCAGGTAGGATAAACGGGGAAAAAAAAAACCTACACAAAAATATAAGATATTTAAAATACCATATTTATATTCATAGCTCAAGAAAAAATACTAAAAGAAGCAAACAAAAAAAACCCCACATCATATCTATATCAAAAAACAAATTCAAGATTTATTTAGAACATTTCCTTAAAAAATTTAAGCAAAGAGAGACTGGAGTGAAATAGTGAAACTGTTATAAGATAAAAGCAAATAAACACTAATATATACTGTTATTTCTTTTTTAATTGCAATTAAATTTGTTAGAGATTTATCTCTGTGATACTACTTAACAAGAAATATGACTTTTTTACACAACATACTTTTTTATGTTAAGTTGATGACAAAATTGTTTACTAAAGATGAATACACACAACCTTCTAAAACCAGAATTAGCCAATAATCAGGTTCATGCTGCTTGGAGAAGTACACACAGAGAAGCGTACATAGAGAATCATAGGCTGTCAGACTTGGTGAAACCTGTTTTAGTCAACTTTACATTTCTATGACCAAAAAACAACTTGCAAAGAACAATGTAGAGGAAGAAAAGTTTATTTGGTCTCACAGTTTCAGAGGTCTCAGTCCATAGATAGCAGATCTCATTGCTGTGAGCACAAGATGAGGCAGACTATCAGGGAAGAATAGTGTGACAGAGAAAAGCAGCTCTGGACAAGATGGCCTGTAAGCAGAGAGCTCAGCTAATCAAGGACAAAATACAGACCCTCAAAATATGCTCCAAATAATCTACCTCCTCCTGCTACATCCTATCTGCCTACAGTTACTACTCAGTGAATCCTTATCAGTGAATTAATACACTGATCAGGTTATACCTCTCATAAACTAATCATTTCATCTATGAAAATTCTAACATAAGCTTTTGGGGGACTACTCATATCTAAACCATAACAGAAGCCTTAATAATCATTCAGTCCAAAGCACTCCTTTTCCAACTGAGAAACCAAATCTTACACAGATTATAAAAGATACACAAATTTACATAATGAGTTACTAGTGGAGCTAAATACATAACTGAGCTTTTATGAGGCCCCTTCCATTCAGATTATGAATCCATCAAATAGATTAACACACTGATGAGATCATAGTCTCATGATACAATAATTTCCTAAAAATCCTACCTCTGAGCATTGCTGCAATGGGGGGAAAGTCTTCAACATTCAAGTCTTTGGGGGAACTTCCTAGCCAAGGGGTAACAGATTAGGAGGATTATGAAATTCATGATAAAGATGGAATAATCCTGCAACTATATAAAGCAGAACAAAATAATGTATCCCCAGGTAGAATACTGTATTCAGGGAAGTGAGACTTCATGGCATAACATTGAACCTAAATATCACATAGGGAAGTGAGACATATCATAATATCAAATATAAATGTCATAATTTATCCATTAAAACAAGCCCCCTCCTCCTCAAAAATGTCTAATTTGCTTTATTTATTTTCCAGTTTAAATGCACATTAAACTCAGTAGACTTACAGGGGTCAAAAGACAAGGATTCTTTTTTTAAGTAAAAATAATGATAACATGAAATAGTTAATAACCCAACTTACATGAGCAAAAGAGAGAAATGAAAGGGATCGGGAAGAAAAGAGACAGAGAATGAAGGCAGGAAAATAAGTGAGGGAGGAAATGAATTACTTAAAATGGCACAAATGTGTATTGCAAATTTTACATTACTTAAATGGCTGTGTACAGTCTCTAGTGGTAGTATTATATTCTCATACCTTTATATTATAAGACTTTGTTGCACACATAGGTCTTTCAAGTGCTATATGGACCCAAAATTATTATTAAGTGTACAAATTACAAGAACCCTGCAGGAGCCAGATAAAATTTTCTGGTATGACAGAAATTTCCTATACCTTACCTGGATTCCTGGTTGTATACATCAAAGTAAGTACTTTAAATCCAGGGATATTTTGGTATATGACTTATTAAGGTATGTAATCAATTATGTTAATAAAAAATTAATACCTAGATAATAATCCCTGACGTTCTGAATTAAATATTTATTAGTACTACCTAGATATCAGGTATTAAATTAATTTTTATTTCACTAATACACAAATATGTAACTTGTTCACACTAATAGGGCATAAGGTGATATTTTGATATATGTATAAATTGTATAATACTCAATAAGATTGAACTTGTTTAGTTTTAAAAGATTTACCATTTATTAATGTGAAAATATTCAGAATTATTTTTCTAGATTTTAGAGGCACATAGTCATAACCCTTCAGTACAGTAACACAGCAAAATATCTTTCTCTTTATATAACTATGACTCAGTCCCCATTGATCAACATCCTCCATCCTTCCCTCCCTCACTACTCTCCTTAACCTGTGGTAACCACTATTCTACTTTCAAGTTATATAAGACAAAATATTTTAGATTCCACTTATAAGTGAGGTTATGCAGTACTTGTCTTTTTGTACCTTTCTTATTTCATTTAACTTGATAATCTCAAGTTTCATCCATATTGTCACAAATGATGGAATTTCATTTTTGTGGCTGAGTACTATCACGTTGTAGTTGTATATGTCCATCATATTTTCTTTACTCATTCATTAGTCAATGCACATTTTGATTGTTTCTAATTCTTAGATATTGCAATATTGAAGAATTCCATACTGTTTTTAATAATAATTTCACTAATTTATATTTCTATCTACAGTGTGCCAGGGTTTCCTTCATATCCTCATTGTCTTTTGCTTTTTGATGATAGGAATTCTTACCAAAAGAATTTTGAATGTTTCACCTAAAAAAAAATGAATGTTTGAAAATATAAAGTTTATTCTGATTTAAACATTACACAATAATACATGTATGAGAACATAACATGGTACCTTATTACTATGTTCAAGTTTTATTTTTGTGGAAAAATATTTTCTTATTTTTTTGTTAAGAAAAATTTTACAGGGCTGGGGATGTGGCTCAAGCGGTGGCGCACTCGCCTGGGATGTGTGCGGCTGGGGTTTGATCCTCAGCACTGCATTCAGACAGGGATGTTGTGTCCGCCGAAAACTAGAAAATGAATATTGAAAAGGTTCTCTCTCTCTCTCTCTCTCCTCACTCTCTTTAAAAAAAAGAAGAAAAATTTTACAGTAGTAAAATTGTGGTGTCTTATGGTTTTGATCTGCAATTTAAATTTTGATTTGCAAATAAAATGTGATTTTTGACAATCTTTTTATGTACATGTTGGCCATATGTGTGTTTTATATTGAGATATGTTAATATGTTTACTTAGATCTATTGCCCATTTTTAATTGGTTTACTTGTTTATTTCTCTACTCAGTTTTTTATTCAGTTTTTTTAAAGATAGAGAAGAGAGAGAGAGAGAATTTTTTATATTTATTTTTCAGTTTTCGGTGGACACATCTTTATTTTATTTTATGTGCTGCTGAGGATTGAACCCAGTGCCCCGCACATGCCAGGCGAGCACATTACCGCTTGAACCACATCCCCAGCCCCTTTATTCAGTTTTTTTAATATTCAGTTCTCCATATATTCTGTATATTAATTCCTTTTTAGATGTATGGTTTTCAAAATTTTATTATATTCTGTAGGTTTTCTCTTCACTCTAAAGATTATTTACTTTACTGTGTAGAAGGTTTTTTAGTTGATGTAGTCTCATTTATCTATTTTTCTTTTGTTTCCTATACTTCTGGGGTCTTATAAAAAAAATCATTGCCCATTCCAATGCCAAAAATATTCTCCCAATTTTATTCTATTAGTTTCATAGTTTCCAGCCTTACATTTAATCTTTAATCCACAATGGGTTTGTTGTTTTTTTTTTTTTTTGAGAGATAGGGGCCCTGTTTCTTTATCACAGATGTAAATAAATATCTGATTTTCCAAAGATCATTTACTGAAAAGAGTGTCCTTACTCCAGTGTGTATTCTTAGCAACTTTGTCAAAAGTCAGTTGACCAGAGCAGGGTTGTGACTCAGTGGTAGAGTGCTTGCCTAGCATGTGTGAGGCACATGTTTGTTTCTTAGCACCACATAGAAATAAATGAACAAAATAAAGGACAATCAACGTCTAAAAAAAAAAAAAAACAAGTTAGTTGACTGTGATGCATAGGTTCACTTTTAGACCCTCTCGTCTGCTTGGTTGATCTATGTTTTTGTTTTTATGCCTATCTTAATACCATTTTGATTAAAGCTTTCTAGTGTATTTTGAAATCAGCTAGTGCAATGCCTGCTGCTTTGTTCTTTTTTGATCCGATGGCGTTGGCTGTTTGGCTTTGTTTTGTTTTGTTTTGCTTTTGCAACCATACAGATTTTTGGATTGATTCTTAGTTCTGTGAAGAACGTTATGGATATTTTTATAGGAATTGCATAGCATCTGTGAGTTGTTTTGGTTAGTAGGAACATTTTAACAATATCAGTTCTCCTAATCTATGAACATGGGATGTCTTTCCTTGTGTGTGTGTGTGTGTGTGTGTGTGTGTCTTTAATTTCTTTCATCAGTGTTTTATAGTTTGCAAAATGTGAAGATATTTAACATCTCAAGTTTTCTTTTTTCCATAATATATTCTTTACCTTTATAAATGACAGAAAGAACCCAGTTTTCTGGTTTTAACATTGGTAACTTTACTACTATTCATAGTTTGGACCAGGTTATTTATTACTAGTTGCTGTCCTGTACATTGTAGATTTTTTTAGCAATATTCTTTACCTCCGTCTCTTAGAAGCCATCAAGATCTCAGTTGTGACACTCAAAAATGAGATGACCAAATTTCTCTGGGGGATAATCACCCCCAGTTGAGAACCACTGATATCTATCTATCTATGTATCTATAATATATAATCCATATATGTTTATATGTATATACACATGTACATATATATCTATGAATTCATATGTGTGTATGTGTGTGTGTATATATATATATATATATATATATATATATATGAACTAATAGAATATATATTATAAATGAATTTCAGTTAATGATGTGGAAAATACTTTTAAGAAGCTTACCTGACTTATTCCAGTTCCTCTGCAATATTCTTTATTACATATTAGTGGATAAACAGTTAAAATTCACATTTCTAAAATGTCATTGCAATTCCAAACATGTACCTCATCTTCATAAAACCAAGTCAAAATGACAGCATTTGATATTGAAAAAACAGAAGACATCATGAAACAGAGATGCAATGCAGCTCCTGCCAGCAAGTATGACCATATTTATATTTGATCTACATGAGCTGTGTCAGAAATCCACATTCAGGAACCTAATTTTATCATTGTGGATAAACATGAGGTAAACAAAGGTAAAAAAAATTATTTTCCTAGTGCATGGCATACACAGATTGGTCCTAGGGTAAGCAATAATGATTCTTTTTAATTCTATAGCATCTCATATCTCACAGGGTGGGGATCTGCCTTGGTGGTCTGGTTTATCAATGTCACTCAGCAAGTTCTTCAAGAGATGCTGATCAAATCCTTTTGATGATTAGTCTAAGTCAAGACATAATGGATAATAAATAATAAATCCTCCTCTCTTTACCCTACTTAAAAGGTATCTGATAGTCAGCAGTAGATTCCACACTAACTCCCTGCTGCGTTCTGAAATTTCTATAAAATAAAAAAAAAGGATTTTCAAATTGTGAATTTAGTTTTGAAGAGAATAAGAAAGGAAACTATGTTGGATAAAAGATGGTAATAAGTTTTTAATGAGGGAAAGTGTATGACACATTAGCAGATTCACAAAGCTGATTGTCAAGCACCTGCAGAGGATAATGCAAATGGATGGCAAGACAACTTATACTGCTGAAACTTGAAAAGACTTAGAAGTAAGAGGCACTAATTTACTGGGTCAAGGTCGATGGGCTGGCTGTGAATTATGTGTGGGGGCTCAAATTGGAGAAATTGGTAAAAGGTATGATATGGAGAAGGTGTATC
Organism: Spermophilus citellus; assembly: GCF_964194105.1. Lineage (NCBI taxonomy): Eukaryota > Metazoa > Chordata > Mammalia > Rodentia > Sciuridae > Spermophilus > Spermophilus citellus. The sequence continues at coordinate 51,102,090 of NC_138198.1, read as the reverse complement.
CCAGATGGCTCTCTCTTTCCATGTAACACAGTGACTACTCCCAAAGTTTGATTATTTACCAAAGAACTGGGAAAATTCAGCCACAGATGCATCAGACTCAGAGATGGTGGTCACTGCAGAATAAGATAACTGCACTCCTAAAAAAAAAAAAAAAAAAAACAGGAAATATTAAGTAAAATTCCAGGTCTGGAATGTTGAGACTTCTAGCTTTCCTCAAAACTTCTAGAATGCTAGCAATCAGATGTACATCACCCAGGTGTCAGATAAGCTGATTATGCTAGAAAAACACTGAATGGCTCAATAGAAGAGGTGTATAGATACTGATTTTTACAGGTCTTCAACTAAAGGGATGAGTCTTCTGGACTGCCCATGTTAGCTTTCTACCTGGAAAACCACTTGTTGACAGTCTTCTTCTTCAACCCAACACATAGCTTCCACATACACTTAGTGTTGTAAACTTGTAAGGACTGGAGTACAGATTTGTGAGCAGCAACAATATGGAAGAAATGGAAAAAAAAATGAGAGACTTTTTCTGTCTCTTTCAGTGCTTGAGAATTCCCAAATGACCTGGAGACAGGTTTCATGTTCTGCCATTTTCTTTTGTGGATTGTTTTCCTGAAGGCAGATCATGCCATAGTATCCATAGATAATTGAGAATAGGATAAGTTCAGTGTGTAAGGAACTTTCCTACACAGTGTATGCTCTAGATAAATTCAGGATGGAATATAGAAGTGGATCTGTGAAGGAATTTTGAGCTATCTCTTTATTGTTCTCATACCTCAAATATTGCACATAAGTTAGTCATGGTCCCGAACTTCCTGTTAACCAACCTCATGTATTTGAATGTGTAATCTATGGTAATATGTTAAATTCCATGGGCTTCAGTTTTTTTAATATAAAGGAATGAAGAGCTTGGTTTTGATCTTTTAAATGGTTCAATCATGGCTATCTTATGATTTTTTTCTTCTCTTTTGATGCTTTACATTTTATGCCCAATAACATATTTATTTGCAGGGTCAAATAAACGATGATTTTGTAAAATATTTTCTATTCATTTCCAAAAGATGATTGATTAAGTATCCATAAAATAGCAGACTTCAAGTAATTTCAGAGCCTTCTATTCTTTCATCCCTTAGGAAACTTTAAACTAGGTGAGCAATAATGCTCACACTGACCAGAATTTGCCTGTGGTGGTAATTCAGCCTATCCTGGCTCATTTTTCCCTTAGACTAAGTTAAGGTGGCAAATCTAAAACAATTTTCCCATGCAAGATTTAGTGTGGAAGGAATAACTAAAACCACAGGGTGGAAATTAATGATTAGCTTGAGATGCTATTAGCATACCAGCAGGAGAAAAGACTAAATGAGCTATGATCTGAAGTAAAATATGTCATCCTGGAAATTGCAAGTGATATGATGAAGAAACAATAGTGTGTAATAGGAGAGTAGAAGAATCAAGCTATTAGACTGAGAGCCAAGGAGACAAGCATTTAAATTAAGAGTACAGGGCAATGAGATGACTTGAGTTAAAGTGCAAGAACCCAGGCTGAATTGAATGACATTGTGGTTAGTGATTACAGACAGAACAGAATCCATCAATCCAGGAAGAATGCAGCACTAAGGAAACCAGGCAAGGAATAAGATTCAAAAGTGTTTTTCTACTTGGATAAAACAACAGACATAAAATTCATTCTAAGTACTGCCTTGGTTAAGCAACATCTTAAGGACTGCCAAAAGCAAAGGCTCACTACTCAGAAAATTATAGAGAAGAAAAATGAAGTTAAGTATGAAAATATTGAGACTGATGGGTAAAAATTTAAAATAATGTATGAAAAAAATGAAAGTTATTCTTTACTGTTGTGGCAAAGGAAGCTATCAACATTTAACAAATTTAAAAACTATATATAATTTACATATATGTAAAGAGAGAGAAAGAGAGAGGAGAACATACCAGCAGTGAGTAACCTTGGTGTATCTAGCTAGGTTTGCAGGCTCAGATGGATAGCCTCATCAAAACTAGCTTTTTTTGTTGTTATGGAAGAAAGGTGTGTGAGTTTTGCTGTGAATATACACCATTGTTACCTTTGCTGTGATGTGCAAGTCTGTCCTATATGATATCATTCCACTTTATGTGTGTAGCCCCAAAATATTTTGTTAGGAAGTAGAGACATTTTAAGCCTGCAGTTGTACTGCAAACAGACCAGAGGAAATAAATATTAGATTTTTTTTGATTTTGTATAATTAAGAATAGTTAATAAAACTAAGAAATTAAGACAATGTCTTTGATCACAAAGCAGCATTTTTTATTACTGTTACACATAAATCTATAGGGGACAAATAAGGGAACAATTTTGAATCCCACAGTTTTCCAGGTTCACAATTAAATTACAGATAACAGAAAATCCTATTTAATAAGTCCTCACTTTATACACAAATAATCAGTGTTGTAGATCTCAACAGCTTTATGTCTAGAAAGTTAAATGCTTGTAAAAATAAAATTTATTTTTTCTTGCTGCTTGAAAAATTTTACTCATAGCTTTTTATTTTAAACAATGAAGAATTAAAAGTTTAACAAATAATCAATGGTATGATTTTTGTAAAGCAAACTCATTTTTGTTAACAGTATTTCCTATTTTCTTCCTCATTAACAAATGTTTTGTTTTAATGTTTTATTTCTGGGACTCAGGACGGCAGATGTGAGAGAAAGTCTGCTTCCTTATGTAGACGTGTGCTAAAATAAGAGGCAACCTTTTACATTGAAATAGATCAATGAGAAAAACGATACATAGCTATGCACTTTGGAATCAATGAATATAGTCTGAGATGGGTTCATCAGTTTTCTTAGGTGATAATCCTTCACAAAGATGAACAAGATAGAACCTGAAGAATGAGAACGGTTTACAAATTTGGCAAAACAGAGGGCACAGCGGCTGATATCAGAATCTACATGGGCTTATTAGTGTGGTAAAGTTATCTACCTTCCTAAATTTACCACTAGTTTCATATCAGGAGTTGGATCTTTATTTTAGCACAAGCACTTGTGATTGCTTTGTTCACCTGGTTTGAATGTGGAGATCAACGATCACACATTGTGGTCAAGTAAGTCAAATTTGTCATCGTAGACTAGATTCATCAATTGATTTTTTTTCCTTCTTTTTATTCTTCTTCTTTTTTTTTTTTTAGCCAATTTAGCTATCCCCACAGAATATTTCAGAAAGGGAAATAAAAATAGATCCTGTTTCATATTCAACATTTATGTCTTGAAATAGTGTCTTTGTATAATTGGGTAAATCACAGTTCATTTCTCCTTCCTGTTTTTGAACTAACAAATTTCTCAGCCCTTCAACTAACTTTTATATTAATTGGTAAAAATGATTATTCAGACAGATGGCTTATTTAAGGAAAGTAGTTACTTTAACATCCCCTGGGGAAGAACCATCTGCTCTGATTAAGGGTCTGGTGCTTCCAGATGTTGCTATTTCCCTATAACCTGTAGAGTCTTTGCTATCCATTATTTCAGCTATAATATAGTACTTCCTAGGGAATAACAGCTGGTTTACCTTATCCTCCTGACTAACACATGTACAATATTCATCTACAGCCTAGTATATTGGATTGAGGCCAATGACATCCCCACCTTTTTGGTTCAAAGTTTAAAATTCTCATTAAATTACAGTGGAAAAATTTAAAATGGTCAATGATTTAAATAGACATTTATCCAAAGAAAATATATAAATTGCTAATAAGCACATGAAAAGATACTCAGCATCATTAATCATTAGGGAAGTGCAAAACAAAATCACAATGAGCTACCACCACATAACTTAATCAAGCAAGTATCAAAAAGACAAAATAAAATGAAACTTCCAAAATACCAAGTGTTAGAAGGTAGCAAAGTTATGGAGAATTTGGAAGCCTTGTACATTGTGGATGGATTTGTAAAATTGTATGGCTGCTAAGGTAATACTATGGTGACACTTCAAAAACGTAAAAAGAGGATTATTATATAATCCAGAAATCCCACCATTATTTTACCACTCTGCTGGGATCTCTTTTGTTCAATTCAGTTAAAAATCAAGAATAGACAAGGTTCAACTCTTAGTGTTCAGCAGTTTTGAACTTTGGATGCCAGCAACTTTCAGCTCTTAGTGTTAGCAGCCTTCCTCACCATTCTGACAATGGAGTCAGCAGCTACCAGCAATTCTTTGGAATTCTTGCATTTACCAGAAATAGCAGCTTCCAACAACTCTCTATTGCTTTCTGTCACTCCCCACTATTCTCTAGCTGCTAGCCATCCTCAGTGTTACCAGTCCTGGCTGCTAGCAATAAAAAGACATCTGTAGATTTGGCGTTACCAGTTCTTAATGAAACCAGTTCAGGGTGCTATACTTGAAAGAGAAATCATGAATAGTGTGAAGAGAAGCCTGTTACCCGCTATGAGTTATTCAATAGTGTATAGAATAATAATTTTCAGGCTGGGCCAACCCTAAGTTATTCCAGTTTGTAGAGAAGTAGATTGCTATAAGCTACTACATTTTGAGTACTAGTGCTAAACTAAGATGACTCTAAATCTTGTTTATACAATGAAACAACCATCATCTTTCTAGTGCAACCATAAGGAACAAAATGATAAATAATTTAGGTATGCCAAACCAACAAATGAAATTAGGAGTACCTGGACACGTGAACATCCTAAATTATATCAGGAACACCAGACACAGGAGCTTATCAGCCACACCAGATGCAATCCCCTCACCTAAGACCGCCAAACAAAAAGCCCTCCAAGGCTGGAAATGGTTGTAACAATCTGACCCTGCTACCTAATCCCTTGTCATGAGTCTTGCCCAGGAAAACCTTATTTTAGCACAGCAAAGAACCTCTAATTTTTCTGTTCCTTTGGGTTTCTGGACAGTGCTATTTCTCCTGCCTGTGACAAAAATGTACAGCCCATTCCAAGTTGATATCTCAAATTGACACTTCAAGCTGATATTCTGAAACTGAAACTGCCACTCATTTGGACCCTTTGCATTGACAACTCTATGGAACTGGTTCATTAAAGCCCTTATCTGACCATCTACAGTGACTCTTTGACTTTACATTTATATCATTCTCTACCTTATCCGCTCGTGGCATTGAAGCCTATAACCCTGTGGCCACCTTAATCCTTTCTTAGATCTGTGAGAAATATATATATATATATATATATATATATATATATATATATATATATATATATATATATAAAACACATAACATGTAAATATATGTGTGTATATACATATAATTGTGTAAAGTATGATTTGTGACTTGAGAGTTATAGATATTTGAAATTAAAATTGAATGGAAAAAAGAAAAATGATTTACTGGCTTCTGAGTATCAGCTGACCCACAAGTATTCAGTGAATTAACAAAAGTGTAAGTGGTGTAGCTTGTGAATTTCTTCTTATTAAATAACTTCTCAAGAGTTTAAAAAGACACGTACATGTTTGGTCAATGTTAATGATATAGTTTTCTGTGTTGGTCAGCTTTTTTACATCATGACCAAAATGCCTGATGAGAACAACTGGCAGGAATAAAAGTTTATTTTAGCTCATGGTTTCAGAGGCTCTGTGAATCCAGTCTCCCTGGGCCAAAAATGAAGCAGAACATCATGGCTGAATAATGCTGCAGAGTAAAGCTACTCAGTTTACAGAAGCTGAGAAGCAAAGATAAAGAGAGGAGAAGAGGGTACAAGGAAAATTCACCCTTCTAGGGCATGCCCCAAGTACATGCCCACATCCTCCTGCCATGCCCCACCTGCCTACAATTACCACCCAGTTGGTCCATTCAAACTAGAATGGGTTGATTTACCAATCTCATAATCTAATCCTTTCACCTCTTGATTAGCATAGGAGATAGGGATGAGACCTGATATTCAAACCATATACTTTCTCATGACAAATAGGCAGAACATAACCATCCAAAAGAGATTTTATTAAGATTTATGCTGCAGCCTAAGGGGAAATAGTATAGAGACAGTCCAATAAGCATATGGGAAAGGGTGCTAATATAGACAAAAGAGGTAGGGACTGAGAAATTAGCTCAGTGGTAAAGCACTTGCTGAGAATGTGTGAGGTCCTGGGTTCACTCAGTCCCCTTAACCACGTGGTGGTGGGGGGGGGGGAAGGCAGGCTCAAGCATATTCAGTATCCTGATAGCTAACCACACATTTTCTGCTTAGTCCTAGGGAGGGGAGGGTTTCCTTGAAGACTAGGTTGGGGAAATCTGAAGAGGCTGCAGAAGGGTGGAATCCAGCAAGACAGAGTCATTTGAGATGGACTCAAGTGACCCAAGTTGTTGTAGCCTAATCAATAATCTCCAAGGACAACAAGGCATTTGGGAAAGTGTACTATCAGAAATGAAAGAAAGCAAAAGAAGAAAATGTACCTCTTGGAGAGCATCAATTCCTTCTTTTTTTTTTCTCACTAGATATATATCTAAAAGAATTGACAGCAGATACTCAGATAGTTGTACACATATGTTCATAGCAGCTTTATTTGTAAAAAGAGTAGAAGCAAGTCAAGTGTTCATCTATAAGAAAATGTATAAACTTTATATATACTTATAGTGGAATGTTATTTATCCTTAAAATGAGGGGGGGTTTGATACATGAATAACATGATTGAACCTTGAAGATATCAGGCAAAGTGAGGTAAGGTATTCAGAATAAAAATAAATAAATAAACAAACATGTAAATAAATAAATAAATAAATAAAATGGGGGTTCCAGATATCTCTACTAGTCAAATTTGTAGATACATAAGGTAAAATTTTGGTTGCCAAGGTCTGGAAGATGTGAGGATGTAAAGTCCTCGCTTAACAGGTGCGAAGTTTCAGTTTGGGAAGATATAAAAGATCCAGTGATGGATAATGAGAGTGCCAATGGACTCTACATTAAAATGGTTATAATAGTAAATTTTATGTTCTCTATATTTTTACAGAATAACAAAAAAACTACATTGCTTTTAAAACTACTGTGCTATTAGTTTGGTGGTTTCTAAAAGTTTCAAAATTAACAGCACATGTTCTAACTTGAAATTTGTTATTTAATTTTTCCTTCTCTGTGTAGGGAAAGATCATTGCACTTGCCATATTTTCTGAATCTTTTTTTCTCTCTAAAATTTAAAAGTTGTCTGATATTTTCCAATATAGTTAAAATACTTAATTCTCATTATCCCTATAACCTTTGATTTCTTTCTTTCTTTCTTTTTTTTTTTTTGCTGGATAAGGATGACTATATGTTGTAACAGTTGAATAAGGAAGCAATATGAGGGCAAATCATGAAAGAACTATAATAAGCGGAGATCACATAAGCAAGCAAAATCAAGAAAATATAAAACTGGAACTCATAATTTTGTTTGAGGTCTATGTAAATAATCACAAGCAGATATAAAGCCAAAGAATCAAGAAGAATGGTCATAAGGTGATGAAAACCACTCACTGGTCAAATTCAAAAAAAACTAATATAAATTGCAGGTAAATGGAAAAAAACTATAATGGACTTCCCCATATAATTTGAAAACTGCAAGTTAAATTATAAATATATATATGAAAATGTTCAAATTTAAAATATTGAATTTAAAAAAAGAACAATTATTAATGTTAATCCACAGTCCTTTATAAAAATCCAAGAACAGGAAATATATTCAATGTGATATATGTAAGTGTATACAGTAGTGAAAATATTATAATCAGCCTACATGCTCAATAGTAAGTAGAATTATCATTTAAAATATACTGTGGCAGGATGATAAAATTCATATATAATAAAAATATGAGAAAATGCAAGATAAAACATTTACCAAAATCACAACCATGTTAAATGATACCATCATAGAATTTAAAAGCATTACACAAAACCATTAACAAAAGAGCACATGTATCTTTTCACCCTTCCTTTAAACTTTATGTTATAATGTTGTTTGTGTTTAATAAAAAATATGGCTTTAAAGAGAGATGGGGTTAATAGATCTTGTTCATTCTTTATTTCAGTAAATCTAGCAAAATAAGTATTGTTCTCTCTACTGAACACAAAGGCAAAGGCACAGAATAATAAATAGTCTGGGATGGATAGATTGGTCACACAGGTGCCAAGCAGAATATTTGGGTTTTATGAGGAGATTGGTATGCCTCTGAAACCCATTATCTTTATTTCAGAACCTGCCTTCTCTATTCGCAGGTCTGGGAGCTCCATGCAATTTGTCCAGGACTCCAACTTTTACTTCCAATGAAGAATGGCGAACAAACATGGACAGAATTCAGATGCTTGTCGCCTTCCCAGGGCTCCCTTAGCATCCCCATATAGGCCTTCTTTTCTTCCTCATGCAAACATTAATATTTTTCTGAACTAGGCTGCAGCCACAAATTAGTCTATTTTCTCTCAATGACATTTAAATGTGGGGAAAGAAAGTAGATTTCATGGAAAACTCACCAAATATTTGACTTACTAAAATGTTTCAAAGATAATTTAACAGTTCCTTTTAATCTCTCATCAGTAGTATTAATGATTTTATCCTATAAATAAAAGTACCAATATCAGGAAATTTACATTAATGTAATCAAACCACAGATTATATTCAAAGTTCACCATGTATTCCACTAATAGACTCTTGTTTTAAAGATCTAATATGGGATGTCATGCTGAATTTCTGTTATTTTTTCCTACACTCTTCCAATCTTGAAACAGTTCCTTAGTCTTTTCTTACTTATTATGACCTTGCTGTTTATGAGTAGTTCTATCAATTTGTTTTGTAGAATGCTATTAAGTTGATTTGGTCTTACATTTTCTCATGATTGGACGGAACTTAAAAAAGTTTTGCATAAACACCACAGACAAGACAATGTGTCCTTCTCAATGCACTGCATCAAAATGTCCATAATGTTTATAAGTTTTATTACTGGTGATGTTCATCATGACTTTATGGTTGCATATAGCATTTGCTGGGCTCCTGTCTTTGATTTGCAGTTAATAAATATTTTGGCCTAGATGCTTTGAAGTTATAATAATAGCCTGTTCTTTTCAAACTTTCACCTGCTATTCTGAGCATTCAGTGGTGAATCTTGTCTGCAGCAATGATTTCTGTATTGTTTGGCTATTATTTTTGCTCAAGGGTGATTTGACTCTGCAGTAGTTATACATTGTATAAGATGCATAGTTTTCCTTTTTTATGTCCTCAGCATCTACAAAGAATGTGGATGTATCTCTCTTAGTATTGTTTTTTTCACTCATTTATTATTGGATTCTATCAAAATGCTACTTATATTCAGTCAATAAAGTTTCTCACTTTCTCAGTCACCTAATTTACTTTTGAGCTAGAGTGGAATGAGTGAAAAATAAGACTCTACACTGTGCACCATCTGAGTCTATTTCCTGCATAAATTCTGATGGCAGAAGAAAACATCAGTGGTATTCTTTTCAATGTGTTGGCAGACAAAACTAAAAAAAGATTGATTTTATTAGTTATCCTTGAGTTTGAGCCTTTAAAGACAATTTTTTATAATTTTACTAAATATAATGAAAAAAAATTGATTATGATTAAGAAAACACTTTTCGGATTCTATTTGTTTTATTATTATCTTGCCCTTCTTAAGCTGAGCTGTTTTTCAAAGGAAGCATGAAAACAGAATGAGATATTGTACTCCCCTAACATGAAGGAAAAAAAAAACACCTTTCCCTCAAGGAAAATTTGAAGAATTAAGTGACTAAAACACCTCCCATCATCCCATTTCATCAAAGAAAAACAGGAAATGCAATTCCTTGAGTAGATGTGTGGCTCTGCTTCTATATTTATAGGTATCCTGGACAAATATTTAACTTCTTTAAATTTCAATTTCTCTAAAACTAGAGACAGGTAATAGTAGCTAAGTGATCTTTAATATGTCGTATTTTTTTGGAGCATCCAAAATGTTTTTTATTTAAGCTGATATAGGAAAGCTGTAAATTATCTAGTTAAGCAAGGTAATTGATTTTCCTAAATATATTTTAATATGGTTTATTATTAATTATATTACTGATTATTTTATTTACCTCCTTGTTGTAAATTAATTCCAACAAGTAAGAAATAGGTTAAAAATAAGATTAATACTTACAACATGTACATGAGCAGTTTTACTTTTATCATGTTCACTTTATATATCCAATACCTTGTGAATTATATCAAGCAAAAAAGAGAAGCAATCATGGCATGTTTGAAGTATTCATAGTGATTTATTCTTCAATTTGCATTAGTTTTTCAATTTGCCCATGCCAAATGAAACTCAGGCAAAATTATACAGTAAGCAATTTAATGCTATACAAAATTATATAATCTATGCTTTACACCATTTTCCTTTTTTATCAAGTTCCTTCTTTATCAAAGTCCACATATAAAAAAAAGTAACTGAGCCATTACCGCAGTCTGGCTGGGCACAAAATCAGGAGCCACTCAAGCAGGAACAAACTTTATTTTTTGAAACTGCCGCCAATGCCCCGTAGGCGCCCGGGAAGATTGCCAATCCACTCATGCAGTGTTCTCCTGGAACCCCAGAGGAAGTTCCTCCCCTGGAATTCCCTCCTACTGCACTTCCCCAAGGAATGGGAACTCTCCAGGAGTCCTGTAGCAGGCCAAGGTGAACAGCAGGAGTCCAATATCCATATGAATGCAAATCTTAACATAATCATATCATCTCAATGGCTAGCTGGTGTCACCTTACAACCAAAAATGCCATGCATCATATTACTTGGCTGTGGCTCTTAGCAAGCCATCACTGTGCTTTTCAGAACTTGTCCAGTTCTGTCATTGTAAACATTCAAAAGTTTTGATGAACTCAGTAGAAGTTAACAGAATTAAGTGCAAGATTATTCCTAGTTAGAGATGAGAGATCTGAACATGCAATCAGAGAAACTGAGCTCAGTCACTCAATAACTATGTCATAGAACATAGGATACTTGGATTTAATTTCTTGGGTGAAATGAAAGGATTTATGGGTAAAGAAAGCTTTTTTAGAGAAGCTGTGTAGATTAAACAATGGCATACTGAACTTCATTTGCCAAGATAAAGCATATCTCTAAATTAAAGGAAAACACTCCAACTGAATCAGAGAATTAAAGAATTTCTGAATTACAAAATGCAAATACAAAAAATGAGTTTACTTCAAAAGTAAATCAGAATATGACATAACTTTCCTATGTTTATATATGAAAACACTACTAGTGAAATGTCATATCATGTACAACTACAAGAATGGGATCCTAATTAGAATAAGTTATACTCCATGTATGCATAATATGTCAAAATACACTCTACTTTCATGTATATCTAAAAGAACAAAAATAAAACAAAAGCATAATAATTCCCAAAATACAACACAAGGAAGGGAAAACAAGAAGAAAAATAAATGTTTATGATACCCCAAGTTATAAAAAAAAAAGTACAAATCATATCTCAATTGTAACCTTAAATGTTAATGGCCTAAACTCACCAATCAAGAGACATAGGCTAGTAACCTGGATACATGTACATATTTTAAAATGAAAACTGCTATTATACAGACATTGATAAAGTACTTGACATTATAATGTATTATGGATTTTTTCAAATGTTGCTACCTTTTTATCTTCATTGGGCTATGTGGATAATTTTACATTTTGTGTATTTATGTGTATATGGATATATCTTACTCATCTATTCATTCATAAACACTTAAGTTTGTCCCCCATTATTATGATATTATAAAAACTTCATGGTAGGCATTCTTACACATATCTTGTGCACCTGAGCTATACTTGCGTTATTTGGAAAAAACAAAATTCTTAATTTGACCTATGCCAAAAAATAAGATTTAACATATAATGACCTTTCTATCTATGATCTATGAACACAGCTTAAGGAATCTTTTCATTGAAATGTTCCTACACATGCCTTACCATATTTCCCCCTAGAACGCTGCTTCAACTCAGTTTGAAGATCATGTCTCAAGTATCACTTCCTTTCAGTTCTTCTACTGTATTTTCTTTTGGAACTCCATATCCTCTTTTTTCTTGAGCTTGTCAGACGCTCACACACACACACACACACACACACACACACACACACACTACACATATATATGAATGTATCATTATAAAGTTTATTTCTATCTCCTTTACGAACTATAACCTTAATTGGCAATACAACTTTCATTTTTGCTCATAATAATGTTTAAAATTTAAATGAATGTCTATCACATATTCGATAATTAAAAACTAATTTTGTCAATGATAAAAATAATGAATGACTTTCATGAGTTTTAAACAATACAAAATATGAATTTTGTAATTTTGAATTTTGGGATTAATTGGGGGGTTATTCATATATTTACAATATGTATGCAAGTTTCCTTTTATTTTCCCTAACAGTTTTAGAATTTTGACTTATCAAAAGTTTATATTTGTATCTTCTCACTGTTGTGACAAATTACTACAAATGTATCCCTTAAAACATCACAAATATGTTACCTTATGGTTCTGGAGGTTTCAATTCTGAAAGGAGAATACAGGGTGGAAGCCATGTTTTCACCACTGTTGTATTTCTCCTGGAGACTCCAGAGAAAACACATTTCTTGGCTTTGTCCAAATTCTAGAGGTCAGTTTGAGTCCTTGGTTTGTGACCCCTTCTTCAACCTTGAATATGCACCAGGATAAACTCTGTGTTCTGCAATGTATACTGTTGTTCTGACATTGAACCTCTTGTATTCCCCTTATTAAGAGCCTTATAATGTGATTGCATAGTGTCTATCCAAATATTCCTAAGTAATATTTCCATCTTAAGATTCTTAATTACATCCATAAATGTAACATTCTACCTTATAAGGTAGCTGTTCACAGGTTCCAGAGATAAAGTATAGGCATTTTTCAGGAATAGTATTTTCTCTACACAGAGGCATCATATATTTCTTGCCTCTGTGATGTTTGTGTATGTGTGTGTGTGTGTTCGATGTGCAGATGTATTTATTGTCATTAGTGATGGGAATAAAAGATTTAATAAGTATTTTCATTAATGTTGGTATTTAATACAAATGGAATTTAGGTTAATTAAATTATTAGTTTTTACAAATTGGCTCCTTTATTAATTTAAGCTGGTTTTCATGAAAAATTTGAGTAAGTATGTATTCCACATACAAATATTCTAGTTATTCACATGTTTGTTGTTATTTATTTAATAAATTGACTTTTTAAAATTAAATTTGAATTATTTGCTTAATCTCATTGTTCCTTTAGCCAAAGCTACCAATTCTTGTTTTAAGGATGTGAACTCTGCTTAAATTTCTGACAATATAAATTAGATATATTCTTTACAATATATTTTTCTCTTTTCTTAAAAGTTGATTTATTTGTTGGCTTGGTAATTCTATTTCCTTGTCTCCATTTGCCTCACATATCTGGTGATAATTAATTGTCAATTCATATAAATAATTATTGATCAGAGTAATCAATAATGATTAGCAATACTGAATGATTTGTATGGGAAACTACTCCGTTTCCTTATACAGGTCATTGTCATGAAATGTAACTACTAATGACTAAAACCTATTGGAGATATATGAGTCAGCTATGCTTAAAATGTGTGAGCTATACAGATCATTTGAGAAAAATTGAAGTCACCAACTATACCATTTTACTTTTCTTTCTGACATGCTTTGTATATAGACTATCATAGACAAACAACTCATTGTGCTTAGAGAGTTGGTTTTCTTGGCTATCCTTAATGTAAGAACAAAGCATGATAGAACTGTTTTTTTAAATTTTTTATTGTTTTGATTAATCACACATGACAGTACAATGATCTTGACATATCATACATTTGAATCAGATGGGGTTTAATTTCTCATGTTTCTAATTGTACAGGTTGCAGAATCACTTTGGTCATACAGTGACATATATACCCACAGCAATAATAATGTCTATTTTATTTTTGTATCCTTCCTTTCCCCCTTCCCCTCCCCTCCCCTCCCATTACTTCTCTCTACCCAATCTAATGGGACACACTTCTTTTTTTTTCCCTCACATAGTCATACATGTATTCTCTATAATGATGCTTTGATTGGAAGACAGCGCATTAATCTAGTTAGTCACTCTTTACAACACCAAACAGTTGCTGCTGACTAATAGTTTCTGGAAATTTCTTGTCAATATTCATTTCTTCATTAACCCTTCTATATCCAGTTACTTATTTGCATGACTATCTTTAGTTTTGTTGTTGATTTGTACAAAACAGCTCTTCAGTTTCTATAAATTCTTCAATATGACTAGTTGGTTTTTCCAATTACTTGGTATGTTATATAATTATTTAAGTTTTATCTTTTCAGTGCAGTTTTTTAGTAACAGTTCAGAAAAAAGGAATTGAACCTAGTGCTTCCAATCAAATAGGTGTTCAATGTTAGGAGTCTCTAGGCATGTAGAGGTACTCATGGTAGACAGCAGAATACATCAGTCACTAGAAAGGCAATTTGTAAATCAATGGAAATGTAACTGATGTGACACAGCAATCTGTATACTGGGTAAAAATGGGAGTTCATAACCCACTTGAATCAATCTGTGAAATATGGTATAATAAGAACTATGTAATGTTTTGAACAACCAACAATAAAATAATTAAAAATAATAATAATAAAAGATGACCCAGTAGAGGAGACAAGATAGATAAAAGATAACCCATGGACTAAATATTATTAAGGTAATAAACACAAGATGACATATTTAGAAAACATGTGAAGTACTAAAGCAAGTCTGTAGATTTGAGACTGTTCTTAGAATAACAATGCTTATATTGTATACTGAACAGTGTATAGGATTTAAACACACAGCAAGGGATGAGGGGAAATTACCAGAAACCAAAGCTTCAAAATGAATGTCCTAGTTAAAGAAATAATATGATGGGATATATGTTATGACATGATATGATATGATGTTTTAAAAAAGAGTTTGGAAAACGTTTTCATCATTAACATTTATTTGTCACAACTAGAATAAAATAATCACTGGCAGAAAGACAGGAAGGTTACAAATTAGCCTCTGGCGTTCTAACTTTAGTATTCTTTGTAATATCATGTTATTTTTAAGAAGACAGAATGTGTCAAAGTGATGCTATTTTGTACCTAAAACATTTTAATGTCAGTGTCCAAATGAGCACAGACACTGTGGTCTTTTGAAAGTCATTTAGCCCTATGATAATGAAAAGTGGCAGCTGATTAATTTTTTGTAGTCATGCCTCTAATTTTATGACACCCCAGATGTTCCCTTCTCCTCCATTTAAACACTACACACACTGCAAAGCATAAACATATTTGTTTTCCAATGTGCAATTAAAACAGCCTGAACTCTAGAGACCATAAGCAGTATTATTTGACCTTGTGTGGGCTGCAGTTACAATATTCACCAACCAAATTATGATAAAACAAGTAAGAGGTTAACAAAATGGCTTTGCTTTTTACAAATTCATAATAAAGCAAATGATAAGCAAATATGTTTATTTTTACTTTTTTCTCTTTCCCATTCTATCACCATTTTGCCCGACATTTATATTGTCTTTTATGACTGAATTTATTTCTTTCACTTTATATTTCCTCTATATGCATATATATATATATATATATATATATATATATATATATGAATTTTATATAATACTATTGTTTTCTCTGCTTTGTTAATATGTATTTTATATTAATCATATTGTAATGAACTTTAATGTAGGTATTAAGACTAAAGTATTTTCCACATATTTTAAACAGCTTTATTGGGACACATTCAAAATATACAATTTGATAGGTTTTGGATATGTATATGTCCAAGAAACTATTGCATCACTTGTTTCCATATGTTTCTTTATAATGCTTCCATTCCTCCCTTTAATCACCAACTCCCTTACCTCTTTTCCAGGTAAACAAAGTATCACCTTTATAGACAGGCTCAAAAGATTCATTTGAATTTTTTATTCCTGGTGTTTTATGTAAATGAAATCATATTATACTCATGACTTGTTTCACTTTGTATTATTATTTTAAAATTTATCAAAGCTGTGATACGTGCTATTCTTACCTTCCTTCTTATTACTAAATAATGGGTCACATTATAGACATGCCACAATTTTAAAAAATCTATTTATTCATCGATTAATATTTGAGTTGCATATGTGACCTATTTGTTACAAGTAAACTTCTTATAATCAATCATGTAAAAGTTGTATTATATGAATATATTTCCATTTAACTTTAATGAATACCTATAAGTGGAGTGGATAGATCTATGGAAGTCATATACTTAATTTCTTAAGAAACCAACATTTTGCAAGGTGGTTATATCAATTTATATCTCCACCATCAGTATGTCAGAATTCCAATTCCTCCTATCCTTGACAATGTTTAGAATAGCCAGTCTCTTCAATTTTTGCAATTGTGATATTAGAAATTTCAATATTTATTTCTCTAATAACAACTGATGATATGCATCTTCTGATGTGATTCTTGACTGCATATTTTCTTTGGTGTTTGTGAAATATTTTACTGATTTTCGCTAAATTGGTTGATTTTGAGAATTTTGAGTACAAGTCTTTTTCAGAAAAGAAATTATTTGGAAATATATTCTCCCCACACATAACTTGTCTCTTGATTCTTTTCATAATATATTTCTTTTAAAATTATTATTATTTTATTGATGCACTGTAATTATACATGGCAGTGAGATTTATTATTCCATATTTTATATATGCAGATAGATATTTCTAAGAGCATATGTATTTATTTTAAAACAGTCCAATTTATTGATTTGTTCTTATGGACCTTGCTTTTGGTATCAGATCTTAAAATATGTTGGTATTACACAGGATACAAAGATTTTCTCCTGTGTCTTATTCTGAAGATTTATTATTGCAGATTTAACATTTTCATCTGTGAATCATTTTGAATTAATTTTTGTACATGGTATAATATATGTTTATGTGTATAGGATTTTATTTGTTTATTTTTTTGCAAATGGATTTTAATTATTAAATATACTGAGTTGTCTTTGCACATTTTTTGTCAAAAATTGTCCATATATGTAAGGGAATGTTTCCACATTTTTCATTCTCTCTTCTTCCACTGATATGGCACTTTTTATACCAATCCCACACAGTCTTGATGGCTCTTCCATTGAATTATATCTTGAAATAGTGTTAGTTCTCTTGCTTTGTTCCTCTTTAACTAAATTTCTTGGATAGTCTAGATCCTCTATTTTTCCATATAAATTTAAGGTTATGTGTGTGATTAATTTTACTTAATGAATTAATGAGTGAAGATTAACTAGATATAATATGTATCTAATATCTTAGGTACATGCAAAGTATAAAATAAAATGTCAACAAATAAGAATACTTATTTCAAATAATTCCTTAAAATCTAAAGGTATTTAAAATTACTTGCAGTTCAATTGACATAATAAATGCATTAAAATGGTCTTTTGTATCTAGAAGGTATATGCATTTTCAATAAATGTAGATTTTTTTCTTTTAGAGAGACTGATTATCTTAGAGTTGGAAATAATGATCAAATTCAACTCCCTCATAAATTCTAGTGAATTCAGGATACTAGCACAGGATTATATTTACACTAGGCAACATTAAGCTTTATATACCACATGAGCATTGGCCTGTATATTTTACATTATGCTCATTTGACACTCTAACCTTCATTTATTAAAATAGACTTTACTAAATAATTAAATGCACAAGTTATTATCAGCAGTATATTTCACCTTATGCAAGAAAATATATCTCTTTGCATCACAGATCTGTAATGTAAATCTAATGTGCTTTTGATCTTCTGTCAGAATGCAATATTCCAGACCACCATGTTATAAAATTATTAATCTTAAATTCTGAGAAATTTACTCAATATTCTTTGAAAGACTCTCTTTCACTCTGAATTTGGCTAAATCATTTTACCCAGGATTTTAATGTCCATATTTGAAAATGAGATCATTATTTATTATGGTATGTATTAGTGCCAAAAATGTTAAACTCTGTAATAACTTTTACATTTTTGAATCTAGGGAGGGATATGAAGTATTCGAAAACTTTTTAAGTAATATAAGTATTAAAAATCTAGAGACTTTGGCTCAGAAATAAGAGAGGAATGACTGGGCCTGGGGAAAAAGGACACTGTCAAGGTAAATGAGAGAAACAGATATCCATAAGGTATTTCACTTCCTATTTAAAGTTTTCTATGCAAGAAAATCAGAGACAGTAGTATGTAGTCTTCTGCATTAGGAACAAATTTTCTAACCTATGATGAAGCAAAACTATTCCTCAGAGAACGACTGATTAAAATAGTTTTTGTCCTGGGGATTAAGATGTCACACTCATGGGCCAATGGCATGTTAATGCTCAAATACATCTTTTGTTCATTTGTGGTTTATTAACTTCATAAAAGGCCATTGCTTTTTAACATACTATTTGAAGGGTCCTTTGAGAAAACATGCTGTAAAAATAAGCAATCCTTTTAATAGTATTTCTCTATGCTACTATCATTGGTAGAAGAAAGGTAATGTCATACACATCAGCCACCAAACCTTGTTAATCATTTCCCTCAAGAGTGATAGATACTGTCTGTGACAAAGTGACTCTCCTACAGCTCTGACCTTTCTAGCTAAAGGCCCTCCAGCTGATCTTTAGGGAGTCCCATTTCAATGATTCCCAAATTACATTCTAGCTTGTGATTTCAAGAGTGCATTTGCCACATTGCTGAGAAGTTTGATAGCAAGAAATATATTTTGCAGAATAGCAAAAGAATAAGAATTTTGCATAAGAAAATGCTTCCATCTCTAAAAGACCACATTTCTGTTTAAATGAGAGAAAAAAATAGCAAAGTTTTATTGTGATATAAATCTCATGTAGTCAAGATGTGACCAAAAGAAGAATGATAAAAGTACATCTAATAATGATAATGCAAAAGATTAAATATGCATAGAATCAAATATATAATACACATAGAATAAGCATATGTTTGATTGCTAAACTTCTGTGGTTCTTGAATTTTAAAATCGATAATAACTCAAAATACAAAATGTTTTATATTGCTGAACAATTATTCTCTTTTTTAACTGTCTTATGGCTCAATTATTAAGGAAAATTTTCAGTTCCTCTAAGAAATAAGCAAGGGCAAGATTAAAGCTGTCTTTGAAACTTTGGTTTTTTTTACATGAGAAATAAAATGAATTAACCATATTGGCATTTTTTTTAATTTTAATTTTATCTTCTAATTATTAAAACGTTGTGCTTATATCTCTGTAGTACAGTTTAAGGTCTGATATTGTGATACATCCTGCTTAATTTTTCTTACCAAGTATTGCTTTGGATATTCTGGGTGTATTTTTTTTCCAAATAAATTTCATGATTGCTTTTTCTATTTCTATGAAGAATGTCACTGGAATTTTAATAGGAATTGTATTAAACCTGTATAACACTTTTGGTAGTATGGCTATTTTGAAAATATTAATTATACCAATCCATTAGCATGGGGGCTCTCTCCATCTTTTGAGGTTTTCTTTGATTTCTTTCTTTAGTGTTCTATAGTTTTCATTGTAGAGGTCTTTCACCTTTTTGTTAGATTGATTTCCATGATGATGATGATGATCATCATCATCATCATTTGTTTGTTTGAGGCTATTGTGACTGGGATAGTTTTCCTAATTTCTCTTTGGGCAGATTCATTGCTGATGTTTAGAAATGCATTTGATTTATGGGTGTTAATTTTATATCTTGCTATTTTACTGAATTCATTTATTAATTCTAGAAGTTTTCTGGTGGAATTTTTTAATTCTTCTAGATATAGAATCATGTCATCAGCAAATAGTGATAGTTTGAGTTCTTCTTTTCCTATCCATATCCCTTTAATTTCTTTCAGCTATCTAATTCTTTGGCTAGAGGTTCAGGATTATGTTAAATAGAAGTGGTGAATGAGGACATCCCTCTCTTGTTCCATTTTTAGAGAGATTAATTTCAATTTTTCTCTATTTAGAATGATGTTGGCCTTGGGTTTAGCATAGATAGCTTTTACAATGTTGAGGTATGTTCCTACCATCTCTAGATTTTCTAGTGTTTTGAACATGAAATTGTGCTGTATTTTGTCAAATGCTTTTTCTGCATCTATTGAGATGATCATATGATTCTTGTTTTTAAGTATATTAATATGTGAATTATGTTTATTGATTTCTACAAAGCTATAGTAACAAAAATGGCATGGTATTAACACCAAAACAGACTTGTACACCAATGAACAGAATGAGGACACACATAATAGAATAGAGACAAACCTACTTAACTACAGTTACCTTATATTAGACAAAGGCACCAAAAATATACATTGGAGAAAAGATAATCTTTTCAACAAATGGTACTGGGAAAACTGAAAATACATATTCAACAAAATGAAATTAAACCCCTATCTCTCACCCTGCACAAAAATCAATTCAAAGTGGATCAGACCCTTTGGCAGTAGAACAGAGACCCTGCATCTAATAGAAGAAACAGTAGGCCCAAATCTTCACCATCTTGGCTTAGGATCTGACTTCTTTGGCAAGACACCTAAAGCAAAAGAATTAAAATCAGTAATCAAAAAATGGGATGGATTCAAACTAGAAAGCTTCTTCTCCACAAAGGATACAATCAATAAGAGAGCCTACAGATTGGGAGAAAATCTTTACCTCATGCACCTCTGATAAAGTATTAATCTCTAAGATATATGAAAAACTCAAAAAAGTTAATACAAAAAAACAAATAATCCGATAAATGGGCTAAGGTACTGAACAGACACTTCATAGAAGAAGAAATACAAGTTATCAACAAATATATAAAAAAGTGTTCAACATCTCTAACAATTCGAGAAATGCAAATCAAAACTATACTAAGATTTCATCTCACTCCAATCAGAATGACAATCATCAAGAATACAGGCAACAATAAATGTGTGTGAGGATATGGGGGGAAAGACATGCTCAAACATTGCTGATAGGACTGCAAATTGGTACAACCACTATAGAAAGCAGTATGGAGATTCCTCTGAAAACTTGGAATGGAACACCATTTGACCCAGCTATCCCATTTATATCCAAACGACTTGAAATCAGCATACTACAGTGATGCAGCCACATTAATGTTTATAGCAGCTCAGTTCACAATTGCTAAACTATGGAACCAACCTAGGTGTTCTTCAAAAGATGAATGGATAAAGAAACTGTGGTCTTATTACTCAGCTTTAAAGAAGAATGAAATTATGGCATTTGCCAGTAATGGATGGAGTTGGAGAATACCATGCTAAGTGAAAGAAGCCAATCCCCCCAAAATCAAAGGTTGAATGGTTTCTCTAATATGTAGATGCTAATCCATAATAAGGGGGGAGGTGGCCCTAGAGAAGAATAGAGTTACCTTAAACTAGGTAGAGGGAAGTGAAGGGAGAGGAGGAAAGAGGATGCAGAGATAGGAAGGATAGTAGAACAAACAGACATTACTGCTTTATGTATATATGTTACTGCATGACCCATGTGATTCTACAACATATATACTCAGAAAAATGAGTTGTTATATCCCATATATTTATGATATATCAAAGTACATGAATGCCATCTAACATCATATATATAGCTAATTAAAACAAAAAAGTAAACAAATAAATAAAAACTTTGTCCATAGCATCAAGGAGATTTTCAATAGATACCAAAAATCAATTCTAAAAAATGTGTTAATCCAGAGATCTCAGTCATAATGTCACACTTAAATATAACACGTTAATTTAACACCATTTAGAATAAAGGCTTCTGTCTAAAAAAAAGTTAAAAGCATGTTATTTAATAATTATTTCCTTAAATTATATTGTAAATAGAACATTTCTGAAATTCCAAATTCCCACATGTACTTCAAAACAGTTGAAATATCTCTGTTTTTTTTGTTTTTATATGAACAAATGTCTACTTGAAGCATATAATTCAATATTTTGTAAGAATATTATATATATATATATATATATATATATATATATATAGTCACTTTATTATTAAAATTGCAGTGCATATATATTAAATAATTGGAATATTGCTTTAACTGGAAATGGCTTTGTTAGTTTGTTTTTCTTTCCAAAAAAAGAAAATAATTTCATTAAAACTACAGGGAGGGAAGTAGGTAGGCAGAAGTAATTACAGAACTGGAACTTCTCCAGAACACTGGGGCTAACATCCTGATTATTAGAGCAGCATCTTTTACAGCCACAAGTGATTTCAGAAGACCTTAATCCATCAGTTCCTGCTTTCCCCAAAGATCCTTTTCAGTTCCTGCTGGAGCAATGTCCACCTAGTAAGATTGGTGTTAAATTTTCTTTTCAGTACACTGTGACTTCCAAAATCTACATAAAACCACCCTTGATTGCTTAGGCAGTTGTCAATATGAAAACATTCTCTCCTGTTGTAAAGGAATAAGATGCTGTGGCACAGAAGTTATAGTCATGTGCCATAAGAAAGAAAATACTATGAAAATCATTTTTCTTCAGATTGTAAAAACATGGCATGAAAGGGAGGAGCATAAATGGGTCTGCAGAACCCCTCCCAGCATATTGTATATGAAGAGAAAAACAAATGTTAAGTGAATGAATTACATAAATCATGACATCTAGGTCTTAGGAAGAGAGGCAGAATGAGGAATTTAAGATACTCTGGTATTGTTGGAGTATTTTTAAGTTTCATGAAGGAATTTAGGGAGAAATATCAGGATATGTCATCACATTATTCTTCTCATTTATAATCAGAAGGTCTGCAAGATCTTCACTATTACATATAATGATTAGAAGAACTTGTTAAAACTGATTCATCACTTTCACACTAAAAATTTTAATGAGCAAGTGAAAGAAATGCAAACACACACATAGACACAGATGTGCACATACACCAGAGAGAGAGAGAGAGAGAGAGAGAGAGAGAGAGAGAGAGAGAGAGAAACACAATCTAATTACCAAGGAATAATGTCCTAAATTTATCTACTTCTCACATATTACTTCCTGGAAGAGGCCAGAATTAACATAATTTACAAAAATCACTCAAACCTTAACAAGAAAAAGGAAAAAAAATACCTCATCATTTACATTTTTCCTAATAAGTTGGCTTATGTGTTAGTCATGAATACATCAAATGAATTCTGTCTTTGTATAAGTCATTTTGCCCCAAGTGGCAATATTCTACTTACCTTGGTGTAGCTAGCTGCTAAGCTATAAAATTATAGCAAATATTTTTATCTGAGTCTCAAAGTGTTCATTTTACAATGATTTTGAAATTTCAGGAAATATATATTAACTGTATTTCAGATAGCTCATATTTCAAAACACACATTTTTGTTCTAAGTAACCAGAAAACTGTCATTGCTTTCAATTGACCAAGGAGACTGGTTATCCAACAGTACTCTCTATTGATGCCCAGATTCGTCATTTGTTGAAAGAGTGACTTTTTTATTATTATTAAAGCATTCTTTTTCAACCTTTATTTCATATATTTATTTTTATGTGGTGCTAAGGATCAAACCCAGTGACTCACACATGCTAGGTAAGTGCTGTACCACTGAGCCACAACCCCAGTCCGAAAATGTTATTTCCTAATTTCTTACCTCATCATCACCTTGTCCTTTACAAACACCAAGTATTCTAAAACTGGTATTCCTAAAAATTGACATGTGACTTCATGATACAAAAATGGAGGAGTGTGCTCCTCCAAGCAAATAATTTATCCAGAAGGTCTATCCAAGAAACACAATGAGGCAGAAGAGAATGTAGATGCATATTTCCACTGAGTATTGATAGGGAGGTTAACAATTAAACTTTTAGAATAAAAGTTTCATTTTCAACACAGATCACAAAATAATCCATAAAAAGAGATGGATTATTAAACTAAGAATTTAAAGTGTCATTGTTCTTTTTCTCTAAATAAAATTTCATAGGACATCATGTGAATTCTCAATAGGTTGTGTATAACAGGCATACACATTCTATATGGTAATATTTACAAATTACAAATTTGAGATCCAGGTTTGGCACAAGACCAATAGATATAAAAAAAAGAGATCCCCTCCTTTAATAGCTTTTATCATGAACAATTGCAAATACTCATGCAGAGGGCTTTATTCCTGGTTAGTTTCTAAATATATTGAGATTAAAGAATAGACTTTTCTATTTTTACTATTTATTTGTGTCCCTAGCACAATGTCTGGCTTGTAAAAATTATATAACAAATGCATCATAAATTGAACTAATTAAAGATTAAAATTTATGCTTAAGGGGATGGAGAGGAGACTGGGTTACTCTTTCACACAAAAGTATTCCACTTAGGGTGTGGAATTTGATGTGCTTATTATGTATTCAAGCTAACAAATTACCCTCAAGGAGGTTATCATGTGATTGTCATATGCTACATAATAAAGTACAGCCTTATTCATGGCTTTGCATACTAAAGACACCTCTTATCAAAAAGCTTTGGTAATGGAAAAATATTTCTAAATCTCAAATGTTTGGAATAAAAAATGAAACGACAAAATAGCATTCTTACAATGGTGCTTCAGAGTTTCTAGCCTGGGTAGATGTGTATAGTAAATATACTAGTGACCGTGCGCTTTCATGTATTTCAGATACAGAAAGAGTTTGGCATTGGTTAGAAAACCGAGTTTGTATGATTTTCAACATATCATTTCAGAATCTTTTCAGATCAACCATCAGGAAAAGGTAAAGGGAGAGAGAATCATATGGCCACTTAATGTTGAGTAAGTACCTCACACTGTGAATAGGATGTCTTAAAAAGAAATATACTTCATGCAGGTGCAAACTGGTGCATTTTAAGAATTTAAATGAAACCTTAATTTTCAAGCAGTCCAATTTGAGTACTAAGAAATCAAGATGTCAGGCACTAATAGAGATACTGTTGTTTTTAAGTACTATGATTCAGATAGAGCACCTGTAGCATTTTCTGCAAATGGGAATGAATTATACAAGGAATATTCATTCCTCTTCAGAAAAAAAAAAAATACTTCTATAGAACAATGCTTTTAACAATCAAGTCTGCATTGTTTGAAATGGAATATATATATATATATATATATATATATATATATATGTGTGTGTGTGTGTGTGTGTGTGTGTGTGTGTGTGTGTGTGTGATTAAGGAAATATATAACTTTCGAAAAATTGATTTCATAATGCTATGCAGGTATCATTTTTATATGTCCTTATTATCCCTATTATGCTGTTTTTTGAATGAAAATAATAATGTTAACTTATTAAATATTTTGTTTCCATTATTTTTCTAATTTATCAGATTTATATTTTGAGATAGCTATAGAGTCACATTCTTATAATTCAGAATTGGAATGTCTCCAAAAGACTCATATGCTGAAAGCTTAGTTTTCAGTGCAGACATATTCAGGGAGTTTTTGGGAGAGATTGTATCAAAGTCTCTAACCTCTTCAGTGAAGTCATCCATCCATGGAGTCATAGCCAGTTGGACGCTTGGGAGATAGCAGAAATTGTTGAAGGTGGGACCTGATTAAAGGGAGTAGATCCATGGGGGTGCACACTTAGGGATTTTATCTTGTCCCAAGACTGCAGTTCTCCCCAACCCCTCTTTCTCTGCTTGTCTCTTACTCTCTCCTCCTGATTCCAGGCTCACTCTAAGGTAAACAGATTTGTTCTACAACAAGATTCCGTCATCATGCCCTGCTTCACCATAGGCCCAGAAATAAAAAAAAAAAAAAAAAAAAAAAAAAAAAAAAACCTGAGCAGACCCTGGGTGAAAGCCCCTGAAATTTTGAGTCAGAAAGAATCTTTTCTACTCTAAGTTGTTTTTTTTATGTATTTTCTCCTATATATGGAAAGTTTACTAACAGATGTGTACACTTATGAGAAATAACACAGAGAGATCACTCTATTCTTCATTTTTTCCCAAAATGGAAGCAACTTTCTTAATTAACTATGTTATAAATCACAAACTTATTAGCATTTGTAAAAGTTCTTTGATGTTTTTCAGGTCCACTAGTTTTACAAATCCCAGTCAGGTGTATAAATTTGTGTGTATTCACACATGCTGTGTGTATGATTGTTTCATTGTAGGCTACTTCATCTTACTCTACATTCCTGTAACTACCACTTGAATAGACATAGAGAAAAGTTTTATCACACGGATCCTAAAATCTACTCTCTTACAAGATTTTCAGTATAAAATATAATCATTAACTTCAGTCCTTCTCCCATACATTAAATCTCTGGATTTATTCATCCACTTAACTTCTAATTTGTAACCTTTGACCTACACAGTTTTGAATGAACATTAGTTTTCAATACCCAGGTATTATATAACTAGAATTGAAATTTCTAGGCATTATGGTAACTCTATATTTAATTTTTTGAGGAAATGCCAAATTGCTTACTAGAGTGCTGCAATATTTTATATTCCCACTAGCAATCTATGAGGACTCCAGTTTCTCCATTTCTTTGCCAACAATGAATAATTACCATTATTTTTCATATCCATCCTCGTGGGTGTAAAGTGATATCTAATTATGAATTTTAGTTGCATTTGCATGATGAGTAATGATTTTTGAGCATCTTTTCCTCTGCTTATTTTTAAAAAACGGGTACTAATTATTCTTTAGGTATTTGGTAGAATTCACCATTATTGATGCTGTGTTTTTGTTGGGAGGTTTCTCATTACTGATTCAATCTCTTGTTAGACATACTTACATTAACTATTTTTCTACTTTCAGATTTGTATATGAAAAAGTCTCCCGTTCTTCTTCCAAGGGAGATTTTAGTTCTTTGTCTTGATAAACCAAGGAAAGAATGTATATGGAGTACCAATTCTCCCATTAAAGCTTGAAGAGGCTTATGCATTATTTGCTATGTGTTTTCCCAGGTGCAGAATAGTTAAAGCCAGAACCAAAGGAAACTTCTGAGGAAGTTTGCAGTGAAACCATTTCCAGGGAAAAGTTAGATGCAAGATTGGTCCCAAGGGTTAAAACTCTTGAGAATATGTGCATCATTTAAAAACTTCCCTTTACTCTGTGATTAAGGGAAATCATCCAGTGATTTGTAGTCTCTGCCAATCCTAATCAAAGTTTTTAAAAGTTAAACCTGTCAATTTTCTTTGTCCCTTTCCTTATCTTTTGTCAATAGGGACTGTAAATGTTCGGTACTATAGATGGTAAATGCCCCTCATTCTTCAGAAATATGCCGAGAACTGGGTATTTGTAAAATTTTAAGTCATTGTACCCAGGATGGACTTATTAAACAAACATACTTATGTTACTATTTTGATGGTAATATTTTCTCAGTCATCTGGTACATAGAAGACTTTCATGTATACTTTCACCTATATTTTAACTTTCACTCACAGAGAATATATGCATATGCATTTATTTGTTCTGTCTTGGGAGGAGGGACAGTCAGGAACTGACTGATGAGTATTACATCTGACCATGTTTCAGATGAAATTTTGTGTGTATTTTGTTGTTGTTTTTGTTCTGTTTTTTTGTGTTTGTTTTTGTTTTTTTATTATCCTATAGTTTTACTTTTATGTGGAGATTCATAAAAATCCCAAAGCTATGCTTCCACTGGTGGATAATCATCAATCTGAATTTAAACAAAATTGTTCATACTAATTATTTGATTAATTTTTTGAAGTTTAATCATAATTTTACTTAAATATGTGTATTTTCTTTCATTGAAAATATGTATTATGATACATATTAATATTTCATATTAAGTAAATATATTCAACAAAGCTGAACCATATAACTTTTCATCTTTTAATACTATTAGATGCTTCAAACTATAAATCTAAATATAAAATATTGGGTTCTGTATAATTGACACCTATCAGAAAAGAAGGTAGCCAAAAAGAACTTATGAGATAATTGATGTTACTTATTTTGAAACCATGAAATATATTATCTTCTACACATTTTGATAAAAAACATTCTATGACAGCAGTAAAAGTTTCAGCTAAATGTCAAAAATCACAGGCTGATGAACTAACCTAAATATCTACAGAATAGCCATGAATCAATTTAGATTGCAATATGCTTTGGAAGTAGAAGGAATTCAAAATTCTGCTTTTGTATTAATAAAGTTGTCTATCTGAAGACAAAAAAAAACGACAACTAAGAACCCAAGGGAGTTTCAACTTCCTATTTTAATCCTAAAGTAGTTCATAAATTGTTGGTAAATATTTGAGGACCTACAAAGTGCTCACATCAGTTCATCTTCTCTGAAGTAGATACATCTCTAAGAGGGTGCACAATAACAGCATCACTGCAGAAAAGGAAAATAAAATTGTCATGTTTAGTCACTTCTCTTCCCAAGAAGAAAGATTTAAACATGTGAAAATGGAATCATTCAAGTCAGAATTAGGTCAACTGCTTTGACTGATACTTCCAATTGCCCTGCTCAGTATATAGAACATAAGAGACATTCAAAAGTTTCTTCTTGAAAGAATGAATTAATGATTGAAGAGTCATTTTTTTTTCTCTTGAAATAATGAGTTAATGAGTGAAGAAACAATCAGCTGTCTTTGTTAAAAGAACACCAAAAAAAAAAAAAAATGTTTAGTAACCAGGATGCAAAACATTAGGCATGACACAATATGAATTTTTAATCACATAAACTTGCATTTGAATCTTATTACTGCCATTAACTATTAAGAAAATATCTTTGTCATAGTTTCCATAATTTTAAAATGAAAAAATATATTATTTTCCTAATAAGGTGATACCTGCTGCCCTCTCCCCAGTTTGTACACAAACTGGAACCACTTAGTACTCAATATGACCTGTTTTCTATCAATAAATAGAATGGAACTTTTGCAAAAATATGATAATGA
Source organism: Spermophilus citellus (assembly GCF_964194105.1). Lineage (NCBI taxonomy): Eukaryota > Metazoa > Chordata > Mammalia > Rodentia > Sciuridae > Spermophilus > Spermophilus citellus. The sequence continues at coordinate 51,073,161 of NC_138198.1, read as the reverse complement.
AACGTGCTTACTAAAGAAAACTGTAAAAGTATTTATATTGTGATATTTAAATAATTTCAAAGTTGCCGGAAAGAAAGATGGATCCATTCAGCATACATTTTTTATTCCTCTGGTTCAGTGCTTTTTCACCATATGCCATATCAATCATTCATAGAAGGCTCCATTGACAATTATTGACCTATATGCTCAACCTTATGCATATTTTCATACCAATTTTAATTAAATAGAAATTGCATTGGCTCTTGAACAATTATTCCCAGTTAGTGGGCTTCTATAATTATTTTGTGTGTAAAGACCAAAGGTGAGTAACAGGAGCCAAATAGAAACCAGACACTCTTTTCCCTTCTTCACTTTATTTCTTCCCTGCTTTCTTTGTCCCTTTCCTTATCTTTTGATCATACTCCATTTCAGGTAGCATTTTAATTATCATGCTTACTGACACAAGTTTAATTTTTTAAATTTAATTTCCTTAAAATAAACAGAGGAGAATGGTATTCTTTATGAGACTATTGGGGGAAAAATCCTTAACAATTCTCAAATTGTGGATGTGTAACCGACGTGATTCTGCAATCTGCATTTGGGGTAAAATTGGGGGTTCATAACCCACTTCAATCTAATGTATGAAATATGATATGTCAAGAGCTTTGTAATGTTGTGAACAACCAATAAAAAAAATAAAATAAAAAAAAAAACCCTCCAGGGGAATAAATAAATAAATAAATAAATAAATAAATATTTTTGTGATATGTCTTTAAAATAATTTATTTTGTGAGACTTAATAAATAAACAACTGAGAAATATTGTGAACATATGCCTAAGTAACATCCTATGGCTAATACTTTAGTGGGTTTTGTGTGGTCATTCTTTATAGTGCTCTTGGCTAAAGGCATATCTTATTATTAAACTGTAACTTATGGAACATGGGTTCTTTGAGTTAGTGAAGTAAGTTATTGTAGTGGTGTGGCTTGAAATAGGAATATCTATCAAAGGGGTTGAAACATATATTTCCTACAAACAGACCGTCTCTGGGTTAATATGTGATAAGAGCACTCAGGTATGTTCTATGACAAGGCCTGAAGTGCTTGTACCTGGACTTATTAAAGTCAGGATTATGAACACACTGAGATTGTGATATATTTTATAGCAATTAAGAAGCCTAGTCAGCTTTTTGTTTTAATTTGAGGCTTAATCACATACTGCCTGTGACATTTGGCATATAATTGCCTTATCCTGTTACTTAATTTTTCATATGTAGATATCAAATACACAATCAGAATAAAAATTCCTGTGGGCCAAATGCTGAAAATATAAGTTTAATTCACCCAATTTCCTAATATTTGTTGCATGGTTAAACCAAGTAAAGAAGTTACATCCTAGTCAATTAACCAAACTCAGTAGGACAAAAGAAGCATTGAAGGTTGTGTAAGTACTATACTCTATAGTTTAAAAGTAGTTACAATATCCATACTACAGCAGTTATGGAGTCTACCTTAAGTGATGCAGCTGTTATAATTTGCTAACAGCACTAGGGGTGTGTCAGAGAAGACAAACTTCTTATATATCTGCCCAAGTTATCATGATTACTGAAACTTGTAACTAGGTCTACAATTGCCACAGGCTCCAGAAATCAAACCTATAGATAATTTCTGCATCCGTTTTGTTTTCAAGTGGAGATAAGGGGAAAAAAGACATTTTGAAATTTCCTAGACTTTAAATCTGAAGTAGGTAGCTAAGTTTTTGTTCCTATAAAAGTAGATTTCCACTCTGATTACATTTATTCATTTCATTCTGATATTCTTTGTGTAATCCACAAATGACCACAAGCATACACAATGCTGGAAACAAGCAAAGACCAACTACATGAGAATAGCAAAGTTCATTAATTCTGAGCTTGTGGTAACAAGGGAGTCACTATCGCATGTGTTGGGCAAGACTCAAGGCAGGGAGGAGGATGAAAATGCTCTACAATGGAAGAATGAAGGAGGTTTCAGATGTGCCCTGACTGGAGGTTGCTGGCACAGGGACATTGGAGGATGGCTAATTAGAAGCAGGATGTCTTATATGATCGATTCTAAGTTGGAAACAGGGATAAAAATTGGAAAATTTGTTCAGTTATTAATCAAGTCCTTGACATTTGTGGTCAATCGTGACATAAGTAATTGTTTAGCTTTCTTGATTGTCACTAGAGATAGCAACGTGGCTATCTTTGATATATAGCAGACTGTTTCCTGGGTTGTTTGTTGTAGATAAGGGGGTTTCTTTCCTGAACAGATGGTTGCATGTTAAAGCTTTGTTTTTATATTTATTTGGCCATTTATTGTATATTTAATCTTTATACACACACACACACACACACACACACACACACACACCACATAAATAATTCAGAAAGTGTAACTAAGAACTAAGCTGCATGACTGGGAAGAAGACAGCAGTTCACATCAGGAGTTACTCAAGCTCCAGTCTTAATTTCTACATCTAGCAAGATAATCAAAAGGCATAAAGAATCTGAGCACTGAACGAACAGGACATAAAAAGGAGAAATGTTTCCTTCTAGCAGTACCCATGTTTCTGATCTAATTCCTAGGTCTTTGATCCACTTTGAGTTGAATTCATGCAGGGTAAGATAGGGATCTAGTTTTATTCTTCTACATATGGATATACGGTTTCCCCAGCATCATTTGTTTAAAAGGCTGTCTTTTCTGAATTGTATGTTTCTGGCATCTTTGCCAAGTATCAGATGACTATATGTCAGTTTGTCTCTATATCTTCCATTCTACTCCATTGTTCTTTGTGTTTATTTTGATGCAAATACCATGCGATTTTTGGTACTATATCCCTGTCATATAATTTGAGATAAGGTGTGGTGATACTGTGAGCATCACTGTCATTGTATTGCTTTTACTATTCTGGTTCTCTTATTTTTTTATGTAAATTTTAACACTATTTTTTCTAGGTTTGTGAAGAATGTCATTGGTAATTTGATGGGAATTGCATTGAATCTGTATATTGCTTTTGGTAGTATGGACATTTAAATAATATTAATTCTGCCTATCCAAGAACATGAGAGGTTTTCCATCTTGATAGATCTTCCTCAATTTCTTTCCTTGGTTTTCTATAATTTTTACCTTAGAGGTTCATCTCCTTTGTTAGATTTATTCTAACAAATATTAATATGTATGAATGCATGTTTGTGTGTATTTTTGCATTTATTGTTAATAAAATAATTTTTAATTTCTTTCTCAGCAGATTCATCACTGAAGGATAGGAGATATTAATTTCCATATATTGATCCTGCAACTTTGCTGAGTTTGTTTATACTCTCTAGAATTCTGGTAGAGATTTCTAAGCTCTTCTAAGTATAAGATTTTGTTATAAGCAAAAAAAGCAACTTTGACATCTTCTTTTTCTGATTTTCCTTCTCTTGCCTCATTTATCTGGCTAGAGTTTCAAGAACTATATTGAATACAAGTGGTAAAAGTAAATGTCCTTTTCTTGTTCCTCATTTTAAAGGCAATGCTTTGAGTTTTTCTCCACTCAGAATGACATTGACTTTGGATTTGTCATATAGAGCCCTTATAAAGTTTAGGTAAGTTCCCACTATCCTTAGTTTCTTAGGTGCTGGATTTTGTTTTTTTTTCTTTGTATCCATTGTGATGATCATGTGATTTTTGTCCTTAAGTATGTTAATGTGAGAAATTTCATTGATTGATTTGTGTGTCTGGTCAAAGTAAACTTAGATCCATGAGGTGAAACCAACTTGATAATGGTATATAATCTTCTTAATGTGTTTTTTAATGCAGATTGCTGATATCTTATTAAAGATTTTTACATCTATGTTTATCAGATCTGTAGTTGTCTCTCCTTGGTGTGTCTTTGCCTGTTTTGGGTGTCACAGTGAAATTGGCATCATAGAATGAATTTGGGAGGGTTCCTTCCATTTGTAAATCATGGAATAGTTTAAGGAAAATTGGCATTAGTTCTGCTATGTGTATGCATAAATTTATCACAATGACTTCCATTTTAATATGTAAGTATAATATATTTTGAACAAACTTTCTCACATTAACTCTTTTGATGTTAAAACTTATATAACAAATAAGCTGAGCGGGTTCTGGGTCACTATCTCCCCACTAGGGTTTAGTGATCCACTGAGCCCCAGCTTTCTCTATTGGTGTGTCTGTGTGTCTTTTCTTCATCCCTTCATCACCCTGCCCAGTTTCTTGAATTAAGGGCAGAGCAGGTCGCAGCACATAACTGCTACAATTTAAAAAAACAAATAAATAGAAGGAAGACAGGTAGAGTAAGGGAAGGAGTCAAGGAGAAGGAGGAGGGGAGGGAAAAGGGGAAATATTAGGGATTTAAATAAAGTAAATTATGTTATATACATCAATGAATATGTCAACATTATACCCATTATTATGTCTAAATATAACATATTAAAATATTTTTTTCAAAAAAGTAGAAATAACAGCTATCCATCTCTTTTGTGAGGAGGTATCAGAACCAGGTGTATGAAAGAAAGGTGAAATTTGAATATATTGTGATTGGTAATAGACAGGAATCAAGATGAACTATCCCTTAACTATTTTATCCAGAATATAGGAAAGGATGTTTTCTTTGGCTCTTGACATCAAATAAAACATTGGATGAACACACTCTGTATGTTCTTAGAGAGGCTACATTCTCAATATTTTCAGACAGAAAATTTTCCATGAACAAGGAACAACAGTGTTTTTAGAGGAAAGTGGTAATGCATCATACAGATGTACACAGACTGTGAGGTGACCACCCGCGGACTTTGTGTGTGCATAGGAGACTGGGCGTTGAACCCTGGAACACTGTACCACTGAGCCACATCACCAGCACTTTTTATATTTTACTTTAAAATAGTGTCTCACTAAGTTGATGAAGCTGGCCTGAAATTTGGGATTCTCCTGCCTCAGCCTCTCAAGTCGCTGGGATTAGAGGCATGTGCCACCATATCTGCTCTAGGCCTCTAAGTTAGTGTCTGTAAGCCCTGTGACGAAGCTGAACAGAGGCAATACATTTGTATTATTTCACCTACATATTGAGATGACTATGCAATGTTTTTGTCATCACTTTTGGTTTGGTTGGGTGATTTTCCTGGCTTATTAGTTGGTTTGTCTCTAAAACATATATACCAAGATGGAAGAAAAGTCCTAATGATATCTATATCATCTATCTCTGAAATGGGAAAAAGAAATGTAAAGTTCTGAAGAGAAATCAACATATCCTTCCTGTCCTGATTGTCGTCTAAACTTGGTTAATACTCTGGGATGCAGTGGACCAGATGATTTAAAGTAAACAAATGTAAACTGGAAACTGAAGAAAGATATAAAGGATCAGAAAAGAAGAACTGGTTGTGCAGGTTTTGTGGATACAACAAACATGTTATAATGTGTATGTCCTTTAATCTAAATGTAACTGTGACTGAAGTACATAAATTATAAAGAATTAAACTACAAAGAAATTACAAGGAAAAAAGTCGCATTTTTAAGTGTTAAACATCAAAATTGTTCAAAAAGAATTGGGATGATTTGTTAGGAATTCTCTGTCATTTGTCTCTGGGCAAGTTTTTCATATAGTCTCAAAGATACTCCAGACTTCACATAAAAGACATATGCCCTAAAAACATAAGATCAATCATGATTTCAATTATATAGTCACCAGTTTCTCCCTTATATATATTAGTTTTCCTTCTTCAAAAGATTTAGTTAAAAAGTTAGACCCCTAAACACCCTCTCATCAGATTTAAAGTGGTACTTAAGAAGTTAAGTTTTATAACCTTTCTTAGGACTATCTTTTTTCATGTGAAGCCCTAGATATTTTATTGCATTTATGTCTCTGATGATATTTAGTCAAACAAATGTTGAACATGACTAATGGACCATTCTCAATTGTTTTGACACTATGGAGATAAGTGCTATTGACATGTCAAAGAATGAGTAAGAACAAATAGCCTACCTCAGGCAGTAGTTTCACCAATAAAAATGACTACATTGTATAGCATAAAGGGTAAAAATTTGAAATCAAAAATAAGTCCTGATTATAACATGAGCTAATTTAGTGATATTGGTCAAGTCATTTAAACTCTATCCTCACCTAAAAATAAAATGGTAGAGCTAAACTAAACACCATTAGGGTTTCTTGTTGTTCATTTGTTCAGTTCTAACTGAAGAACCATGTGATTTTTGCTAACAATAGACAAAACCAAAAATTTTAATAGAAGTAATGACTGAATTGAACATTAATAAATAAGGGGGCTGGGGATGTGGCTCAAGTGGTATCGCGCTCGCCTGGCATGCGTGTGGCCCAGGTTCAATCCTCAGTACCACATACGAAAACAAAGATGTTGTGTCCACCGAGAACTAAAAAAATAAATATTAAAAAATTCTCTCTCTCTCTCTCTTACTCTCTCACTCTTTCTTTAAAAAAAAATAAGTTAAAAAAATAAAGAAGGCACCAGCGTGAGAGTTCAAATATGTAATTGCTTTATCAATAGGAAACCCTCTTATAAGAAGTGAAGGGAATTCAAATTTTGTAAGTGCCTAATCCATACCAAGAAGTTTTATTTTCTTTATAAAAATCAGTTCCATATAAAACTTAAGTGAAATAATTGTTAATAACAATTTATTAATTAAGAGAAAATTAACTTAGAAGGCAAATTAGTATAACTCTTGGAAGCAGTGACTGAATTATGGTCCTTGGGCTGCCCTGCAACAGATGTGATGACTCTTCTGGGAACTCGCGGTTAAAAGGTGCCAGTGGAGACTACCCCGTCACTATGGTAATGCCCTGTTCAAAAGGAAGTTCTATGCTAGCCTCAGGACTATCATTTTTTGACCTTGAAGTTCAGACAAGAGCTACCCCAGGGGCTACAAGATGATAATGATAGGTGGGCTGCTCATAACTATGACCTTGGTTCTGCTTTTTTTTTTTTTTTAAGAGTGAGAGGAGAGAGAGAGAGAAAGAGAATTTTTAATATTTATTTTTCAGTATTTGGCGGACACAACATCTTTTGTTTGTATGTGGTGCTGAGGATCGAACCCGGGCCGCACGGATACCAGACGAGCGCGCTACCGCTTGAGCCACATCCCCAGCCCTGGTTCTGCTTGTTTTGAAAAAACTTTCTCACAATAACTCTTTTGATGTTAAAACTTATATAATAAACAAGCTGGGCGGGTTCTGGGTCACTATCTCCCCACCAGGGTTTAGTGATCCACTGAGCTCCAGCTTTCTCTATTGGTGTGTCTGTGTGTCTTTTCTTCATCCCCTCATCACCCTACCCAGTTTCTTGAATTAAGGGCAGAACAGGTCGGAGCACATAACTACTACAGTAGTCAGTATGGATGATTCTCAAAAGGCAAAGCATGGAAACACTATATGACCCAGCTATATCACTTCTTAGTGTTTATTCTGAAGAATTAAGGTAATCTTAGTACAGTGATGCATGCATACCCATGTTTAAAATCAAAAAGTTCACAATAGCCAAACTGTGTACTCAACCTACCTGTCTATGAACAGATGAATGGATAAAGAAAATGAGGTATATACACACAATGGAGTTTTATTCAACCATGAAGAAAAATGAAATTATAAAATTTTCAGGAAAATGAATGGAACTAGTGACCATCATGTTAAATGAATTAAGTCAGACTCAGAAGATCAGTTAATGTGTTTTCTCTCATATGTGGAAGCTAGGAAGGAAAAAGGAAGACAAAGGTGGAGGTGGATCTCCTAAAAATTAAATGGAGATCAGTAAAGGAGAAGACTAAAGGGTGGGAAACAGAGAGAAAGGGTAAAATTGCTGGGGAGTGATACTGGCCAAATTATATTGTTATATTGTATGCATGTATAAATGTGTAACAAGAAATTCCACCAATATCCACAAATATAATGCACTGCACCAATTTTAAAAAAGTAAATAATAAAAGAAATCTAATTGAAGAACTGATCATTTAAATATTTTTTCAAAATTGTGTAAGTACTTAGGAATACTGTAGGAGTGATACAAACTGTTCCCATGTGAATATTACAACAGTGTGAGCAATGACAGTGTTTTACACTTTATTGCCAGTGTTTGTCAAGACTGGATGAATTTTACCACCATTTGATCAGTTTTATTTTGCTATACATGTATGCTATCCATACCATTTTTTTTTTCATTCTTAAATTTTGTGACCTGAATTTTCTCCAGGGAGATCAAAGGGATTCAGGTTTTACCTACCCAAATAACTACAATACACAGCAAAGTTCAGGAATACATATATAGTTAGTGAAGTTGATGTTATTTTGTTTTGGCATAATAAATCTTGTTCTGCTTCTTGCTTATAATGGGCACTTAATAAACATGTGTTCCATAATTAGAGGAATAAACATATTAGGAAGCAATTACAGAGTCTCATTGGTACGCTGCATTATCCGGTGCCTATACTAAAATCAGAATTCAGCTTTAATGTTTAGCATGTAAATCTGTCTGTCATTAATTGCAGGAAGACATCCGTGAAATACATAAGGATCTTTTCTCGCACAAAGCCAGGGAGAGTTGGGTCTGGCACTGCAAACTATCCACGACAATAAGTTGCCCAATGCACATGACCTTTCTCTCTGCTCTACTAGGAAGTTTCCTCATAGTAGCTCCAGAGATGGGCTTAACCTGTTAGGAACGAAACAGCCCAACTTTAACCCTTTTAATCTTTCAATAGAATCTTTTTGATGTTTGAGGATATAAATGAAGCAGACACAGGCTCCGTTTTGCCAGAATCTAGAAGCTTGATGCATGCAATCAGCTTGCCCATTCTGCCCCCCCCCCCCCGCTTTTGAAATTACTTTCTGTGTCCTGTGGGGTTTCTTGCCTTTTCATTTCTCTTAGTTTTTATTTCTCAGCCAGCCCATTCTACCTAGGGTAACTCCATTCCCACTGACCATGCAGGACACTGTCGGGAATAACTGAGAGTGCTAAGAGACCAGGGTGCTTAGGTAATTCATGTGGATTATGTAGGGTATTGAACCAAAATATAAATAAAGGGGCCCAAATCCAGATTATTATAACCAGAAGATTTCTCTTTTTTTTTTCTTTAATAAACTGTCTAAATAAATGTCTCAACATCATTCTTTGCTTTCTTTGTACAGATGCATCCTACATGCAAGCCTGCCTCATTACTCCTATTTTGGGCTATTCTGCATAATATTTCTGGGGTTTATTCTTCCTAAGTAATGTTCTCCTTAAAGCCCACCTTCTTACCTACTATGAGGTAAGAAGCTATGTTTGGTAATTAATACCATTTCATTGGACAAAATATCCATCTAGCTGGATTCGCATGAATATCCTTATTAAAATAAATATTTCAATATGATATTTTTCATAAGTGTTTACAGTCTTATATTATTTTCTACAGTATATGGTGAGGTACTTTGTTTTTTTCTTTTCTACATTTTACCTGGTTTACAGTAATCCTGATCTTGGAGCCTAAGTATGAGATTACAATATAAATAAATGTTTGTCACAAAAAAGACTGTTGTACTTGATTTGGGTCAAGGCAGTTATCCAAAATATGTTTACTAGAATTGCAGCCTTAAGTGTTCAATTACAATTTGAGGCTATAACAAAAAATACTCTCTGCAAATTAAAATGCATCCAATCAGTGTCCATTACAAAAGCACTCTATTCAAATTCTTTATTCACAAATTATTAATTGATCATCAATAGCTTTCCCTTTATGATATGCATGGAGGTTATAAAGATCAAATCCCTTTCCCTCCTTCAAGGAACCAACAATGTACTAAAGAGAATTCATAAATAACTAAATGAAATAAACATTTTAATAGTGATTTTGGACTTCATGGCCAGTGTAGACATTACTTGTATGTGATTTGATTCCCACAGTTGTATAAGGTTGTATAAAAGGATTTCATTTAGTTTTACAAGGGCCAGTTTGCTAAGAGTCACAGCCAAGTAATGTGATGCAAGGCACTTTTGGTTGTAAGGTGCCGCCAGCTAGCCATTGAGATGATATGATTATGTTAAGATTTGCATTCATATGGATATTGGACTCCTGCTGTTCACCTCAGCCTGCTATGGGACTCCTGGAGAGTTCCCATTGGTTGGGGAAGTACAGAACACCACCACGTGGGTGGACCGGCCTCTTCCTGGACGTGTACAGGGTATTGGCGGCATTTTAAAAAATAAAGTTTTGTTCCTGCTTGAGTGGCTTGTGATTCTGTGCCCAGCCAGACTGAGGCACCAGTTAACTTTGTGTCTTAAATGGAACTTGATTAATTATTAAAACACTGATAAATTATTTAAAAAAACTCCCAATAGCTAATAAAGAACTATGGAACTAGAACTTTTCTCTTCTTGCAGAACCAAATTTATGTGTTCATGTAGGCATTAATGTATCAATTAACCAATTAATTAATTGATTTACATCAATAAACCAAATAAGGTTTTATCTCCTGGGTGGTCAGTTGTATAAAGGGGAAAAAAAGGAGGTGAGTAAAGCAAACCAATTCACAAATTTCATCATGTAAACTATATTTTACATATACATAAATTTTACTTTAAATAAGCTGTGAACTTTTGCTATGATACCTGGGCTTAGCCAGTCAGTTAGCAACCTATTTGTATCTTGAGATTCTGGGTGCCTGAGCAATTTTACCAGAAAGGAGAAATAAGTTTGAAATGTTTCTCTTCTTTGTAAGTGCCTTATGCAATTTTAGGAAAAAAATAACTAGCTAAAATATGCCTTGACATGAACCTTCAGTTGAATGTCATTATCTAGAGAATATCATTTATTTGCTATGCTATATGAAAAAAATCTTTTAAAATAATTCCAGAAAATCTTTCTAAAATATAATAGTCACCACTAAATGAAATGTATTTGCATATTTCCTGAGTAACTTTGTTTGTTGACATAGTTCATAAGCATCATTCTCACTATTAATCTCATTGTAAAGTTAGACAGCTACACACAGTTTATTAGGCAAAAATGAATGAACAACTACTTTGAATTACTCCTTAGAACATGACTAACACACCTCAAATTGCCTGTATGAATTCTTATTCACATGACATCCTTTATTTCAAAAGTGAAGGAAATTTTATAAATTGTGTAATTAATCAACTTTCCCATTACTTCTATATATGTATTTTAAATGTTATATATCTAAGAAAAATCTATAACAAAAACTTTTCCAAAAATTAAATTAAATTAAACATTTTAATTAAATCAAAATTAAATGTTTTAGTTTTTTCTAATTAATAAGTATAGGTCAATTTTATTTAAACATTAGATGTGGAAGTGATCTTAAACATTATTTTCTAAAAAAATCCTTATTTCATACAGTATCTAGAAATCAGTAAACAAGTCTCCTGAGTATAAGATAAATACATTTGTAATAAAGCTTCATTGCATCTACTACTGAAATTAATTTATAAATAAAATAACAAGTCTACTAACAATAAGCAAGGAATACATAATATTTTAAGTAAATATCACTATTATATATAAAAAATTAAAATTATAAAAATTTAAAAATATAAAGCTCTACACAAAAATTTCGATGATTCCATTACCTAGTGATTGCCACTCTCAGCTTCTTTGGTATATTTCTCTCCATAGTTTTTTCTCTGCATTTGCACATCTGTGTTTGCATAGTGGAGATCATGTTGCATATAAACTTTATTTATTCAATATTTATCCATTCACTATTCTTATTTCATCAAATATTATAGTATATTCATTATCTATGATTCCAACATAGTTTTCAGAACTGCTGTTTTACTGGCTAATATCCTAAATATGGTACATAGAGATATGTCATAATTCATTTCTCTACTGATGAACATTTATGTTCCAAAATTTTTTCTATTATAAGTAATATGATAATTAATATGTTAGAACACAAATAAATATTTTTTTTCTTTTAAATTGATTAAGATATGTTTATAATGGTATGTTTTTTAATAGATGTTCGAATTAAATATTATTTTAGAAATGTTAAAATCTCCCTATAGGTCTTCAATGTTAGGAAGTATCATTAGGGTGGTACAATTAATTAATGCTTTGTATTAAAAATCAAAAATATGTCATGTCTCTGAAAATAAATTATTACATGTCTTTTTCTAGGTTAGATAAAGTGAAGGGAAATGGAATGAATTCATAAATATGATTAATTAGTATATAACAATGAATTTTATTGTGCAACTTTATAAAAATAATTTAACTTGTCAGAAATTCAGTTTCCCTGTCAATGAAATGGAGATTATACCATTAGTTCACAGCATTGTAAATGAAATGGTACAAAGTAAATAATAGATAATTTCTTTTTCTTTTTTTTATCATGGTTTCTATGTAAGCATATTTCTAATATAGCTATACAGACAATTTGTTATTGCTGTTATAATTGTTTAACTTACTGTTGCATCATTTTTATATTTTGAAATGGAGAAAAATATCCACCAAACTAGTGTTTTCATCAATCTTAAATATTATATCAAACAAGCTAAATAAGAATGACATTTTTTAAAGTGTGAATAATAGATCGACATAGGACTTTTGTTTGATCTTGCTGCCTTTGATCTACAGGTTTGTAAAAAAGAAATACAGTCTTAGTAAATATAGAGCATTAGGGATTTCTACTCAGATTCACCATTTGCCTTCTTTATGATGATATGTGTAATATAATTAAGGGAGCAAATATCATCCATTAAAGCTGAGCCTGAGATAATTGTTGTGTAGTTCTGAGTCAGAGATGGTAGATTAAATACATATCTAGAATTTCCTTTATTGGAACTGAAGTAAGATAGGAAAGGCTTTTGAATCATGGTCTTTCCTTAAGGGAACAAAAGAAAGCTGGGAAATGGAATCTTCCTTCCTTTCTGGTCCTTATGATTTATGACTATAATAAAACCGAGTACACAAAACCTTACATTGTTTCAAAGAAATGCTAAGTGTCATCTGAACACAATCAAATGTCTGGCTTTCACAGCAATAAAGCATTACAGCAACCAGTGATTTCACCTTCCTACCCATTTACTGACAAAAGGCATCCTGCCCTGTCCATTTTCAAGGTACACCACCTTTAAATATCGCCTAAAGGAAACGGTAGGGGGAAAATACAGAAGGAAAGAGTTAAATGCAATAAGATGGAAGGGTAATAAAAAGCTGTTCATGAGGGGGCAAAATATTGGGTTCTTTCACTGTTGTGCTAGCTAAGAGATTTGGGGCTAGGTTCTAGACTTTCATCTTCCCACTTGTGAAAGAATAAGAGGTTGAACTGAATGATTTCTAATTTGTATAACCCCATTAATAAAATAAACCTGTGTAGCATAAATGGAAGAAAAAGTAGAAACAAAAGATATTGCATAAGTCTTCCAAAAATTATCCTGGTGAGAGAATTAACATCAGACTCAGTAACTATGGTTATGACACTATTAGTTACCTCAATTTTTGTTTCTTACTTCATTTATGCCTTTTTCACACCCATCTCTGTTCTTTGTCTACTTCCTTTGTTCTTCTCTCTTATGGTTTTATAAAGGAATTTATAAATTGTCACCCTTAACGTCATTTGCACAGTGTATGTTATGCAAATGTGTTCTTCAGTCAGTTGAAATGAACATAATAACATTGAAGGAGATAGCCCAAATGCTAATTCAATATGCTAGTTAAAGTATCTAGAAAAGCAATGAGGAGAAAGTCACAAATATGAATTTAGAATTTTAGGTGATTTTAGAAAAGTTATTAAAGAGGATATGGAATTTAACATAGAGAAACATTACCCAATTCGGAGAACATTCCACTGAAGAGTAAGCATTTGAATCAGAAAATAGAGACACAACAGTCAGGAGTATGATTGTTAGAATATTAAATCCAAGGATTTCTTTGTTTTGTTTATCTCATTTTAATATATTTTTAAATTTTTAATTTGTTTTAATTATGCATGATAGTAGAATGCATTTATTCACTTTGATATATCACACATAAATGGAGTATAATTTCTCATTTTTCTGATTGTAATCATTTTAGAATCACATCAGTCACACAGTCATATAAGTACAGACTGTAATAATATCTGTTTTATTCTACAATTTTTCCTATCACCATATCCCCTCCTCTCCCTTCACTCTCCTCTACCTAAAGTAACTGTAATCTTCCCTAGTCTCCCACCCTTCCAGTCACATCAATATTTCTAGCAGCTCAATTAACAAAAGCTAAATTATGGAACCAACCTAAGTGCCCTTCAACAGATGAATGGATAAAGAAAATGTGGTATATATACATGTTCAATGGAATATTACTCATTTTAGTATATTGACCATCATCACAATTACTATTGAAGATTACGTTAAATCTTTCAAAAAAAGAAAGTTCTATCTTAGTTCTCAATGTCAAAATATACTTAATTTAGGATTTTAAATAGATTGACACTATTGGATTCTGAACACTATCTAAATCTGTGTGTACATAAAGCTGAAACAAGAAGACTAACAAAAAATCAAATCAGTTATTTCAGTTATCTTGATGAATAAAATATTAAGAATTTAGTTGTTGTATTCGTGTAATAAATATCTACCAATGCAAAAAAAATTCCAGAGAAAAATAGCAGTAATATAGTAGGCCTTACTATTTCATTTCCAACAAAGATGCTTCACTCATGAAATCAGAAAGAAATAACAATGTGTTGATAGAAAATCCAATTATACTATCACAAGGTTACCAAAAACATTCATTTCAAAACTCCATTTGGCTCAATTTGATGCAGAGAATCATTTGTGAGGAAATCAGTGGTGTCCAGAAAGAGAAACAGAATATCAAAATGTAAGATAATTGGGTATATCAGAAAACACTGAAATATCAGAACCTTTTACCATATGAGAAAGGTCATATAAAAACAGTCTGTAAATATATGAGTCATTATTTGGATAGAAGTTTGGCCAATATTTTGTTCACTTCCATTTTGGTTATAAGATAAATAATCCTGAATCTCAGTGAGAGATTTTGATATAAGTGGCTACAAACGGAAAAAAAAAAACAGCTATGTAAAGAGATTAAAGCTAACAATTTATTTAAGTACAGGTAGAAAACCTCTGGAAATTCATGAAGGAGAAAAAAATGCAAAAATTTGTGACTAACAGTATTTTTTGATCATCAGAGATTGAAGTGAATCTATTCCAACTATTCCTAACAGCAGTTACCGGAGACATTATTTTCCTGTTTCTTAAAAAACAACAAAACTGGAACACATGAATACACTTTTATAAACTCAGAATAATTTTTTTATACAAACCAAAATGATGTGTTAGCACACTGAAAGTTCTCCATTGTTGTACAGTCCTGAATTCTTCAAGTTTAAATGTCAACATGACTTGGTGTGATGCCCTCTGATGCACACTCAGCCAGAGGACAGGTTGTTTGGTGGAATAGGATCCACTCCAGGACTACCTTGCTTATCCTTACCTCAAGCTTTGAATCCAACTAAAAGGAAACAAACAAACAAACAAAAGATTGTAAAAGACTATGGAAAGAGAAAGTGCAGGAATGGAAGCTATCAGAAACCTGATTATTATTCTCCTCTGAAGAAAGAAAGTAACTGAGTTTTTTCAAAAGGGAAATGACAGGCCCTGAAAATTCTGGTCCTTGTCAATGCCTATTACTATCATTTTTCCAGGAAAAAGTAGAATACAGATGGGTACAGAACAGAGAGAAAAAAAATAATGATCTGCTCCAAATACTATAGAGGTTTTATTTTTTAAAATACTAAACAAATAAATACAAAATAATCCCAACACCTTATTATAAACAAGTCTTATTTTATTCTATGGTTAAATTTTGAATAGCATTATGTTAATATCTGTTGATTATTGTAACAAAGTACTATAAACATAAAATTTATTATTTCCCAATTCTGGAGGACAGAAGGGTAAGCCTAGTTTTCCTGTGTAACATCAAGATGTGAGTAGAGTCATCTTCCTTCAGATGTTGATGGGGAATGGATCATCTGTTTCTTGACTTCCAGCATTCTTTGACTTGTATCCATATTATGACAGGATTTGCTTTCCTTACCATATTGTCTTTTGTTTGTGTGTCAGATCTCTCTCTTATAAAGAGTTGCTCCCTCTTATGAATTGATTACCATTCCAGCCTACCTGGATAAAACAAGATATTCCTCCCAAACAAAATCAACTTAATACAATGTTTGACCACATAAAATTATATTCATAATTTACATAAATTTGGGGGCATGATTATCTTTGGGGAGCTACTATTCAGTCTGCAACAATCATATATTTAAAAGTTTAATAAAGAAAAAGTAGTAGCATTGAAGAAAAATAGATTCAAGTGTAATGAATATTTTACCCAACAAGATTAAATTGAACTATTCAAAATGCTTAAAGAGTACTTGTCCTTTTAATATTTAATAAATTACTATATTGCACAAAATTGGTAAAAGCTTTTCCCTTTTTGTTCAATAATAAATGGGGGCTCTTTGGTTAATGAACAGTACTATATAAGAAAAATTAAATTGGAAAACAAGCCTTATTAATTTTTAAGTTAAAATTAGAAGTGTAGTAGGAAAAGGTGTTCAATATGTTTTTTTGTTTGAATGATTATCTTAAAATATTTTTAAATAATTAAGCAAATTTTCATCATACAGTTTTTAAAGATATAGCAACATAATTTCAATAAAATGCCTTAGTATAAAATACTCAGGGGCTGGGGATGTGGCTCAATTGGTAGTGTGCTCGCCTGGCATTCGTGCGGCCCGGGTTCGATCCTCAGCACCATATACAAACAAAGATGTTGTGTCCTCTGAAAACTAAAAAATAAACATTAAAATTTTCTCTCTCTCTCTCTCTCTCTCTCTCTCTCTCTTTAAAAAAAAACAGTTAAAAAATAAAAAAATAAAATAAAATACTCAGTGCAGATTAGATTGAGAAGATAGTGAAATCTTGAATCTGAAATGCAATTTCATAACTAAATATTGGCATTAGGCCCAATCCATTTGAAAAAGATTTTCAAGTAACCAGTGGACTATAATTTTCACCTCAGGAGAGGTACTTCCTTCTTATTTCTTAATCTTATATTTCTATAAAGTAAAATAGTCAAAAGTGTTATAGAGTTGTGGAATATAATATGGGTTTTTAGGAAGAAACTGTAGTGAGTTCTAGGAAACATTACATTTACAAGCTTGTTAGAATGGTCATTTTCCATTTCCAGTGAATGCTAAAGGAAAGTAGTGGATGATGATTACATTCTGCCTAGGTAATCATCCTATTTTTTATGTAAACAGTAAACGAAATATGGGTAGAACTAAGCTAATTTGGATAACTTATTTAAAACTAAAAACTTTCCTTTTTTAGTAAATGTCTTTCTTTTATATTATGTTCTGGAGATAGGATAAAGTCTATAATATTAGACACATGGCTTAGACCTGAAAACTAGCCTTTCTCTTTAAAAAAATAAAAGTATTATGCCTCAAAGTAGCTTGATATTAAAATTAAGTGTAAAGAATATGACTAGTACCAGCTTTTCACTTTAAAAGAAAGGTGCAACAAATGGAAATTAATTGTATTTTAATCATATAGTATTAATAATTTTAAGAGAAATTTGACAATAACTGAGTGTTACTAAAATAAATAGCATAGTATATTTAGCATGTTACATACATATTTATAATATGAAAGTTTGAATGATCCTATTTACTTTGAAATAGAAAAGAGAAAATGAGCAGCTTATTTATTTAATATATACTAAAGTTTTTAATCAATTTTGTTATTCAACAAATATTTATTTGTGCTACTGGGGATAAAATCTAAGCATGATCACCTGCTCTCAATTTTGCAGATATATGTAGAGTCTTAGCATAAATACCTATACATCTAAGTAATTGTGATAATTTATATGGGGAATATACAATTTTATACTGGATAGAAGAAGATAGGAATCTTGTTATTCAGGGAAAAATTGAAATAGGGCTATATCCTCTTGGTGACAATTTTTTGTCGTTTCTAGTATTCTTTCTCTAGCACCTTTTCTGTACTCTTTTCTGTAGCACCTTTTCTGTACTCTTCATACTCTTCTCCACACATTCCCGCCATATTAGCCATTTCATATTTTACTTAGACTACCATGCTTTCTTTGTATTCCTCTTCCCTGAGCAAGACAGAAAGTTCTATAGTCATAGGTCTTACTTAAATTGTAACCCCCAGTAATATAAGGAATAAACGTGGTAATTAATGAACCTTGTTCTCTTGTTACTGAGATTCCAATTCGAGATTTACAGCTTCCTTTAGTTGCCCATTATAAATAAGAGAGGTGAATTATAGAAATTGTTTGATTTTCAAGCAGTTAGAACAAACATAAAGAAAAGAACATAGTGAAAGGCATTATGAGTGATAGATGAGATGTGATGAGATGAATAGCCCTAAGGGGTACCAGTGGTGATATTAATTAGGGTAGTCAAACGTATTTAGGAAAAAGAGAATTGAGAAACCTTAGAAATAATTGAGCCAAACATACCCCAAAACTGTGTACAAAGTATACAAAGTAGTTGTAAATAGAAGACCTGAGCAATGTCACTAGGGCAAGGGCATGCTTAGAATGTTAGAAAAGCTTTCAGGAGCTAAGTGAATAGCTGAACAGTGGAAGAGAGCAGGTCAGGACACACACCTCCCTCTAGGCTGTGTGAGGATTCTTGCTTTTTTCATTGGTGTGGTGCTCTGATCAGAGTTGAATGACACTTTTTTGACTCAGGAATTAAGATATTTATTCTGAATGATATCTGTGTAGAAGATAATAGAATTTTATAGCAAAAGGCAGGCCAAAGTTAGGAAAGAAGAAACCATCTAGAAAGCTATTGCACCTATTTGCTGGAATAGCACAAGGCATGAACATCTGGTTATGAATGTGTTTTAAAAGTCATCGTAATTTTCTGAAGGTTTGAATAAGGAGTATGAGAGAGAACAATCAAGGATGACTCCAAGACCAGAAAATAACAAAACAGGATTTCTTTTAACCAAGATGGAGATGGCTGTGGGTGCAGCTTATTATGAGCTAATGAAAACAGGTCTGAAAGTGTTGACTTTAAGGTGAGTATGAGAATTTCTAGTGGCCTTTTAATATTTGATAATCCATAACAATGATTGATTATCTACCAAAGCAATTAATCATGAGACTACACAAGGACAAGATCAGGACATTTCATTTTAATTTTCTATGGCATCTAGTACAAAGTAGAATACATTACAATATCCAAATGCTTTCATACAAATTACTCACTGTATTTATAGACTATTCCACTGAATGACTATGTCATTTTAAACAAGTGCTAAGTATGTTACAAGTGCCTATAAGATGTTATGTTTAAAAAATAGAAGTAAAACAGCTTGAAGTATAAAATATACAATAAAATATGCAGAAGGGAGTTCCTGTGAATAAGATTTCCTTGGCATATGCAAGATTTGTTTTAGTAAGTCAGAGCAATCTATACAACAGCACTAAACACATCTTTTGTATGTTTCTGATTTATGAAGGCTCTTCTACCATCTTTGTTGCTCTAAATACAACTGCAACCATGCTACAGAAGTGTTTTTTCTTGAATTTCTCAGAATCCTATATAAAATATACCATTGAAGAACTATCATAGGAGACTATGAAGAGAAAAAGCAGATAAGCTATGTAAATTACTTCAGCAATTTTGCTTCTCTTCATGGATAATGGTAATGTGGAACATGGAAATGGAGCATTCATATCACTTATGAACAAGGAATCAAAAAATTATAGTGTGGAGTAAATACTAACATTTTTAAATATGAATCATTACACATTCATAAAAATAATTTCCTTGTGATTTTTCTAACTAAATTGTTTTCTCACAATCTAATTAGAATGATTTCAGAATTTCAAAATAAATGAAAAAAGCAAGGATAAAGTCCAAGAAGTGGAACCTCAACAAGGAAGATATATAAGGAATTGTGAATTAAAACAATGAAAGAGTACTGCGTATCTACTATAAACAATTATCAAAATTTTGACACCAAACGAAACAGAACAAGAGGGATTGTCATTCTTTATTAATGGGAATACAAAATAGTACAGCCACTGTTTTTTTTTTTTAAATGTAGCTTTTGTTCATATTAATCCAATTGAAAAATCATAATTATATACAGGTATGGGCTATATTGTGATATTTTGAGATATGTGTACAATGAGGAATGAGTAAATTTGATATAGTCATATAACTTTTAATGTTATGTAGTGAGATATTGGAAATCAACTGAAATCTACATTATTATTGCCTGTAGTCATACTGCTGCACAATAAATCTCAAAATTTATTCTTCCTGTCTAACTGATGTCATATTTTAGCAACTATCTACTCACCCCCAGAATCTGGCAGCCATCACTCACTCTCCATTTTTAATGGGCTCAATCTTTTTATATTTGACACGAGATCATGCAGAATGTGTCTTTCTGTGTTGGTTTATTTAACTTAATAAAATGATTTTGAGATCCACCCGTATTGTTGCAAGAGACAAGATTTCATTCTCTTTATGAATGAATAGTATTCCATAATATGTGTGTACTGCATTTTCTTTATCCATTCATCCACTGATAGACTCTTAAGTTGATTCCATTGGCTATTAAGAATAGTGCTGTGGTAAATATTGGAGTGTAGAAGTCTAATATATTTTCTTTGGATATACCCTATAGGATTGCTGGATCAGATGATAGTACTACTTGTAATTTATTGAGGAAGCTCCATACTGTTTTCCATAATGGCTGTCCTATTTTACATTTCTGATCTCAGAAGCTAAGTGTGGCCAGGCCTGATTGGATAGATGCTATCTTTGTATATTTTATCTATCAATCTATCTATCTATTTATCTATCTATCTATCTATCTATTTATTGTTCTGCCCCTCCATTGTCCCTCTCTCCAGCTCCTTTTCTCTCCTAGTCATCATAGAACATGTGATGAAAATTGTCTCAAATATTATCACTCTCTCTCTCCTTTCTCATCTGTCACCATACCATGGTTTTCCTCACAAACATGAACAGGGAGAAAACAGGTGTAGAAACAATGAAATCACAGTGGAAGGAAAAGGAGTTCATTAGTAAATCAGCAGAGGAATAGGGGAACTCTGATAATATAATATATATCACCAGACGCAGTTCACTACCACATATATGATGAGCAGGGAAATATACTCTGCTTTAAGTATACACAAGAGTACTTTCAATAGCTTGATAACAAACTTGTCTTTTATGCAAATCAAATCTATCCTTTAAAAATGGATCATCATTTTAATTTTCACAAACATTAAAGTAAATGCTAGAATGAGAAAATTATATTGTTTCTGGAGAATAGAGAGAGGAATCTTAATAACATTTTTTTTATAAAAATTAGGCACAAATGGCTTTATAGGAAAGCACTTGTTATTCAACAGTGTTTGAATAAAGAGTGACCATAAGAATAACACATATGAAAATAAAAATCAATTTTCAGGAGCTGAACAGCTTGATAGTTTTCTGAAGTGAAAATATGGATGCTTATTTTGCAGGTGATTGATTTTTTTCTTAATTTTTAATGTTTCCCAAGGGCCTTTGTATGAGAAGAGAAAAATCTCTTTAAAAATCTACAGGTTTCAAAAGGGAATAACTGGAAAAATTTTTAGTAAACAAATCTACATATGTTTCTAGTGCTGTAAATGTTATAAGCAATAGAGTAATGTAAAAACAGTATTGTTTCTCTTCAGTTAAATGAGTCTAACTCACTGATGCATGCATAAATGTACGCATCCATCCATATATCTCATTGCTTCATTCATCCATCCATTCAACCATTCAACATTTATTAAATGGATTTTTTCCAGGTTCTATAAAATGTGTTTAAAACTGAGAGAAAGACATGATTAAATTATTCCAGCAGATATTACATGGCATCTCTCTTTTAAATGGAATATTTCCCTCAGTAAGTGATTCATATTTGGTCATCAAAATTTGTATCAAAACTATCTACATCTTCCCACTTTTCCTACCACTATTCTCAACTGAGGTGCCAACATCTGTCTGCAATAACCAAGTAGGATGAAATAGTAGAGGAGAATTTTTTTTTAATTAATAAATTTAATAAATTTATTTGTTCTAATTATATCTATAGCATCCACTTATCAGAGAGAACATTTGTCTTTTGATTTTGGGGGATTGGCTTACTTCACTTAGCATAATATTCTCCAACTCCATCCATTTACCTGCAAATGCCATAATTTTATTCTTCTTTAATGCTAACTAATATTCCATTGGGTATGTATACCATGAATATCATCCAGATGAAACATACATATCTCTGTGGATCTCATACATGAAAGCCATCAATGATCTTGGCATGAGAGACTTAATCAGATTGAAGGTGAAGATACTGGATGGACATGAAGAAAGAAGGGGAGGGAAGGTTTTGTTAGTATCCTTGATGAGGGGTACTGCAATATGCTGTTGGAATGATACGTATGAGGAGGGGAGAGTATTGAAATATGCAAAAAAATAAGAGCTTTTCATTATGATTAGATGTTTGGAAATTGGCTACAATACATATTAATTCAATGAAGGTATACTTTAATATCATCAGAAATATTACATAGTATTACAGTAAATTTTAAATGCATGTTTTTGTTGTAGACAGAAATATTGCTTGTGTTATATTCTTGATTAGTTCAAATTAAATGTGACATGCACACACAAACTCACACAATTAAATTTTATTTGTCACTGAAATTTTTTAAAAGAAGATGTCTAAGTTTCAACTGAAAAAGCAAGGAAGAGCTCAGTTGATATATCAGAGACATCTTTTCACAGAAATAGAAATGTGAATGTGAAATATTAAGGTCAACTCTTCTGTAAAATATACAAATAGGAATGAAAATAATTTAGTGGAATACACAGATGGCAACTGAGAAGTAAATATGAACTAGAGGTATGATTTAAGAAACAATAAATAGTATTGAAATATAAGAATGGATGAGGTAATTGAGGGAGCACAGAGTTATAAATGTTAGAAGCACTGGCAATGTCAAAACTATTTAGGTAGAATAAATCTAAGGTAGGAGGGAAACCAGGATCTGAGGATTGATTCCTAGAAGAGTGAGTGACCCAATGAAAGAAGAGTAGTAAAAATATTGACTTCTGATTAGACTTCAAGTTGGGACAAAAACTTAGTCTTGCCTTTTGGATTTAGCAGTATGAATCATTATAAATCTACTTTGAAAGAAAGTAGGATTTGAGCTGGGCAATGACACTGAGGTAGAGGGATGGTGAGTTCAAAGCCAGCTCCAGCAAAAGCAAGGTGCTTAGCAACTCAGTGAGACCCTGTCTCTAAATAAAAATATGAAATAGGGCTGAGGATGTGGCTCATTGATCGAGAGCCCCTAAGTTCAATCCATGAAAGAAAGGAAGGATGGAAGGAAGGAAGGAAGGAAGGAAGGAAGATAGGTAGGAAGGGAGGGAGGGAGGGAGGGAGGGAGGAAGGAAAGAAGGAAGGAAGGAAAAAGAAAGAAAAGAAGGTGGAAATGTTGGTTTGGAAATAGGATTGAAATATGTTGGGTTTTAGGGCACAAAATGGAGAATATTCATTATATATAACTCAATTGAGAATGTTGACTGTGAAGTACAGGTGGGGTGACTTGGGGTAAACATGGTATCAATGAAAGAGTTTTCTTACTTTTTGAAAAAAATGGAGAGCATTATGTGCACTTTAAAAATAATTGAGCAGAAGAACTTCATTGAGAGAAGTTGTCATAAAATTAATGCTTCTTCGATGCTGGGAAGTAAACAAGGATCATATAAAATAGACTAAAAAAGTAAGTAATAAAATCAGTGTAGTCTTCTGAGCTTAGGCAGGGAAATAGAACCATTTTTCTGGGAATACATAACATGATATTTCATAGTCATATAAAAGCTAACATGTTTTATTGCTTATTAGATAAGAATTATCTCATATTATGAATAGAAAGATTATAAATCTATTAACTATTTGTATTTTGTTCCCTAGAAAGATCACTGATATTAATGAATATATCATCATCTATTTGCCTGTACTTTATAGAATAAGGGACTGTGTTTATTGACTTTTTAATCAAAGCTCTACATGTTTAGAGACATCATCCAAAATCCTTCCACTGAAACCAAAACTGCAGCAATGCTTTTATGTCTATTTCTGTTAGCTGATATGTTTAATGAATGTTTCATTTTCATGGTGATAAACTTAGAAATGTATACTGAACATAATTTTAAATATATTGAGGAAGATATTATGGAAAAGAAGAAAAAAGTAACTTAAAATAACAAAAAGAAAATACTGTTTTTCTGAAGATATAGTTTATATACATAATTAAAAATCAAAGCACAATCATGAGTTTAGTTTGACAGATAATGTGACACCATCTGTGAGAAATATAAAAGTGATGATTAGCATACATTATTTACTTCCACCAGGGTTCATCTCCTGGTGTGATCTGATATATTTGTCTCAGCAAAATGTTTAAAACACATTTTATAAATATTTAAACATTAAATTCACTGAATCAAAAATTCTACATTAAATAATATAATTTTGATTACCAGGCAAAACAGAATAACTAGGTTTTCAAACTACCAAAAGAAATTGGACTAGCACATGTGATTTTCAGAATAAAGTACTATGAACAAAAGTTCTAAACATATTCTAAAAGTGTTGAGTTTTCTTGAGATACTGGTACAGACCCAGGTTATAAAATACATTCATTAATAGTACAGGATTTGATGTCAGAGATGTATGAGTTCAGAGTGGTGGCCCTATACACTAAATGATTATTGTTCAGAAAATAAGCTTTCCCTTTAAATCTCTTTCCTCATCTGTAAAAATGGTTAATTATTATTGTATTTAAGTCATAGCTTTCTTCTGAGAATTCCTTAGGTCAAATGTTCATTATAATGCATAGGAAATAAAAAACGTAGTGTGTTGTTATATTTTAGAGTACTCAAATTTGTGAATAATTAGGTATTTTGATATAGTGAGAGTTATTAGCATGTCAACATGTAGGTAAATCTGGAAAATGTTGGTTATGGTTATTCTCCTCATAGAATACTACAGAGCCAAAACCACAGATGACTGTGGGTGGTTGACTTCCCTCAGACTTCCTTGTCTCCATTTACTTTCAGACTAGGTGTAGATACTCACATTTTTGTTAAACCAGACTCATATCTTATATGAACCATCAACATTTAAAAAAATAAATCCTTATGTGTGATTTCAGTAAAATATAACTTTTGTTAGAAAAAGTATATGTTTGGGCTTCTATATTTTATTCATTAATAACAAGTTCGCTCTCACAATTTCCAACGTTAAAAAATAGAAAATTATTTGCCATCAAAACGAAAAAGTTCTTTTTGCATTTAAATTTAAATGTGTGTGTGTGTGTGTGTGTGTGTGTGTGTGTGTGTGGTGTTTGGTACCCAATTATTCGGTAAAATTCTCCTAAGCTTAATATTAGATTATTTAATGAAGAACCAAAATGAATCTTCATAATACCTTGGATTAACTTTTTTTCAAGAGACAAAGACTGAAAATCATAGTATAAAGAAATAGGTCTACTTTGTTCAAGCAATTAGTGGCACAGAAAAGATGAGCATTAAAATTCCCCAAGTTATAAACTTAGTTTTCATCTATAATATTATACTTGATTTGTGTTTTTTAAATAATTCACAAATATTTATTTAAAGCATATTCTATTCCCCAAAATCCCTTGTCTGAAGTCTTTGAAACTAAATATATTTGGGAATCCAGGATTAATTTAAATATATATGCATATAGATACATTATCCAACATGCCCAATAGAATCTGGTATGGTAACCTTTATCAAAATAAAATTTGTTTCTAAAGTGAAGTGTCGCGACCCCCTTGCCCGCAAGGAAGACGCAACACCGGGAATCTTCTTACAGCTGTTTATTCAGGCTCTGCAGAGTTCTTCCTCCCCCGGAAGCCCCTCCCAGCCTAAATAAAGTATCCGAACACCCAATGTGAAGCTGCCACGTGGAGCTTTCTCATAGGGTGTCAAAGAACCAAGTGCCAACTCTCCCAAAGAAGGAGTTGTTTGTCACAGACCACAACGAGGCCGGCGCCATCTTGTAATGGCGACCGGTCTGAAGAAACGGCTTACCACAGTTCCCCCTTTTGTTTTCTAAAAACAACACAGGCGAGAGTAGAGGTCCTATCCCACTGTGCAGAAGTGGCTGCATAGTATGGCTCAGCACATACTTATATATTTCTTGCAGATAGAATGGAAAGTTACCAGTAGGCGGGAGCAAGGGCGGGGGGAGACAGAAAGTTCTTGTTAACTCATACCAAGCCTTCAACCAGGAACCTTATCGGACCCAAGCAGGTCAAGACGTTCCCACATGACCGTTATAGGCTGAATAATATGAAAACAGACACCACAAGTCCTTCAAGGCCTGGTGAGCTGCCTCAAGGCCTTGTGAGCTGGCCTCTTTGACGTGCACAACAAGAAACCAGGGCTGGATCCAAGCCCTGGGGGCCGGGGGGAGTCCGTGCCAGCAGTTCCCCCTCTTTTGTTTGTGGCACGTCAAAGGGAATCAAGTAGCCCCTGTCTTAGGTCGTTCACTGCCCTTACAGTGCTTACCCGTCTCTGGGGAGGCCCCATTCCCCTGTCTTAGGTTGCAGTGCAAGCGTGAAAGTTGCCCGTCTCTGGGTACTACAAGATCAGCTCGTTGTTGCCAAGGCGTTTAGTGGTATCTATTCAGCCAGTCATTATTAGGTCTTTAATTGGTTCCGGTTCAACAGGGCATAGAGTCAGAGGAGAGGAATAATAAAAATAAGGAAGAAAAGGGGGCAAAAGGAGAAAGGCATGAAGCAGGAATCATTGTAGAAAAATCATCTTCGAATTGGTCGGAGACAAACTTCAGTAAGATCATCTTTGGTTTGTAGGCGTTGATAATGGACCTGTATTGGCTTAGAAGTCAGAATGTTAATTTGGTCTTTAATAAATTGTGTCATTCTCTTGACAAGGCAGGGGCCTACAGCAGCTACAAGAAGGAGACCGAAAAGCGGTCCCATTACAGTGGACATCAAAGGAGTCAGCCATGGGGTATTTTTAAACCATTGTTCAAACCATCCTTGTTGTGCTTCAAACTCCTTTTGTCTTTTAGCCAATCTTTCCGTGACCTTTTCCATAGTTTCACGGATTACCCCAGTGTGATCTGCATAAAAACAACACTGGTCCTTTAAGGCTACACATAGTCCTCCTTCCCTTGGGAATAATAAATTTAGTCCCCTCCTATATTGTAACACAACTTCTGAGAGGGAATTGAGGGACTTTTCCAAAGCAGTAATAGACTTGGCCATGGCTGTTAAATCCTCATTCATAGCCATTTGTAAATTTAGTAATTGACCTCCCTGGACATAGGCGGCTGTCCCGGTTCCTATTCCAGCTGTTATTCCACCTATGCCCAATAGGAGGGCAATAGTCATAGTTATGGGTTCTCTGGGGAGCCGAGTATGTCCCTCAAGGCGTCCCAGGACGTAGTCTGACCCATGATAAGATATCCTCGGCCATAGTTGTACCAACACACAGAAATCAGTAGTTGTATTTAAGACTGCCATGGAAACACAGGGAGTTAACCCAGTATTGCAAGCAAAATAGGACCCTTTGGGACCCCACAAATAATCAGATTGAGATTGATTTATTGGTCGGGTGATGTTGCAGAAATGTTGGCGTGAAAGCGGCACTTTTCCCAAGCAAACCCCTTGCCCCATGACCTCCATGATAGTCAACTTATAGCTGGGCAGAGAATAACATTTAGGATCTGCAGTGGTATTAGAGGATAAATTAGACAGTATCGTTACCCCCTCATAATAGGGCGGCCTGGAGGTCAAGCATAGCCAGCAATCTTGGGTCCTGTTAGGATTAGTGGCATTGAGAGCGAAGAAGGCTCCTTGGACCAAATTAAGAAGGCGATCTCCAGTTCCAGGGTATATGGGCTCAGGGGCATAATCAAAGGTTTGATAGCCCATAGTTTTTGTTTGACCGCTGGGGGAAGGTTTTACTGTTGGGGCTATGGGCTGCTTGGGTCCAGATGGGGCCTTTTGGTCTCCGAGCACCTGATTAGGTCCTATTAGACTTCCAGTAGGCTGTTCTGTGGTCAATTTGAGCCGAAAAAGCAGGCCAGGATTGTACTGTCCGGGGGTGTAAATACTCAGCCCCCAGAGATATCCTTAAGTCCAATCTGGTTGTTGTCTTCCATTGGAAGTAAACTGAATAGTAATATTTGTTTGCCAGAAATGGGCATAGTCATTCCTAGGTGAATTCTTAAGTCAATACCCATTACTAGAGGTTTCACATCCCCAGGAGGCACAATAATAGGCCTTAGGTCCCTGGCAGCATCTATATATTTTCCCCTCCTTTATTTTTTGTAGATAAATTTTTAAATGTTGATGGGCTCGTTCCATAATAGCTTGTCCCTGGGGGTTATAAGGAATACCTGTTTTGTGTTCAATCTCCCATTGGGTGCAGAACCGTTGAATTGTTTGGCTTATATATGTGGGTCCATTGTCTGTTTTGAGACAACGTGGACTGCCCATGCAAGAGAAAGCTTTTAAGAGATGTCCAATAACATCTTTGGCCTTTTCCCCAGTGTGTAATGTAACAAAGATATAGCCAAAGTATGTATCAATAGAAACATGTACAAAAGACAGCTTACCAAAACTAGGGAAGTGGGTAACATCAGTTTGTCAGATATCATTTGGTTGTAAGCCTCTAGGATTAACACCCAAACTGGGAAAATGAAGAAATGGAGCATATACTGGGCACAGGGAGACAATTTGTAAAGCTTGATCACGCGAGCATCCTGTGCGGAAGCGTAAAGATTGTGAATTTAGATGGAATTTAGCATGGAGTTGTGAGGCCTCATCATACTTGGTTATAGTGTATACTAGGCCCATATTATGAGTGGCAGCATCTGCTTTAGCATTATCCTCCGCCAGAGGCCCAGGGAGCTCTGAGTGTCCTTGGATATGTCCAATGAATAAGGGATCTCGTCTAGCCCAAACAAGGAGCTGAACCGTTTGTAATTGTTCCATGATAGTGGATTGCCTGCCAATATAAGGGGCTGTTTTAATAACTGAGGCTAACTTAGCAACATAGAGACTATCAGTATACACATTAAGTGGGATGGAATTGTATAGTTTAAGGGCCATAATTAGAGCTTCAACTTCTGATCTTTGGGCAGACAGTTTAGGAACAGGGTGTCAAATTACTTGAGATCCATCAAAAACAACAGCAAACCCCCCTTTTTGCTCCGTCTGTATAAACAGTTTGAGCTCCCGAAATAGGCTCTCTTTTAATAATTTTAGGAAAAATGATAGGACATCTCTTAAGGCCTTCTAGAAGTTTATGTCGGGGAAAGTGATTATCAATTTTACCTTTGAAAGTACAAAGAAAAAGACACCAAAGATCATGTTTTTGTTGTAATTTTAAAATCATATCTTGGGTATAAGGTTGAATGAGAATGTCAAGAGTCTTTTTAAATAGTGTATCACCCAAATATTTGGCTTTCCAGAGCAGATTTATCACCAGTTCATAAAAGGGAGTTATCACCCGAGAGTTAGAAGCAGGTAAATGGACCCAATAGATGGGACTAGTCTGTCAAAATACTCCAGTAGGAGTTAATTTTGAAGGCAGGATTATAAATGATAGGGGTATAGAATAATCTATCTGGGTAATCTGCATCTCTTGTAAGGCTGTTTCCAGTAACCTGAGTGCCTTCAAGGCTTTTGGAGTAGGTTTTCACAGGGAGGTGGGTGAGGGGTCTCCTCTCAAAAGGTCATACAGGGGTTTAAGTTAGTAGTTCAATATACTTAATGGTTAATCAACAATGCGAATTTATTTACTAAAATTAATCTTTATCTGAAACAGTAAGAATTATTAGGCAATAAGGATCTTTCTTTAAAGAAATAAACTCACATTTTAATAGGTGTTTGTCATGTCAAAATATGGACAAAATTTTAGCTCACATTAGTATGGTTAAATTAGGAAAATAAACTGAAATATCTTTAAGTTAATTATAGTCAGTTTAGTATATGAAATTCTCCCTTCGGTTTTTTGTTTTTTTTTTTTTTTTTTTTTTTTTTTTTTTTTTTTCGTTTTAACCTTTTATATCATCTGGTTAGATAACAATATAAAAATCTTTTTTACTTAGGGAAATGAATATAAAGACCTTATTTTACCCAAAGATGATTTCTTTCTTCTTCTTAGGATCCATGTGTGCTTTGTCTTTGTTGGAACATCTCGTTCTTTAAAAAAAATACACTTTGGAACAATTTCTGAAAACCTTAGGATCCATAAACAAATTATTATATTTTGATAAGAAATATCAATGAAAATATAGTTAAAACCCTTAGATATTTTGTAGAAATAATTATAATAATTTATCATTTTATGAGTTTAAACAGTAACTTTGAGAAGGAGAAACTACGTGATTGCATTTTCACTTAAAAGCAAATTTACAGTAAACACATTTATCTCAAATATCTGTAACTGAAAAGGCAGAGTATCTGAAAAATGTAGATATAAAACATAAATTATGGGTTTCCTGTTGAAGAAAAACAATTAGGCAAATATATATAAACTAATCAATTAGGCATGTGCTAATTAATTTATAGATTAACAAATATAGGTTATTTAAATATCTAAAAAATATATATTAAGAATAAGAACTTAACTTATAATTGTATTAACTTTATGTAACCATGTGGTCTTAAAATATTTGGATCCATGTTAATTTATTTTTAACTAGGAGTGCACTCTTCTATGTGACGTCACTTGATGTACTGAAATAAGATCCTTGAGTATACATTTTTATTTTTATAGTTAGCAATTAGAATAAGGATTTTTTGGTCATCATAGGAACTTTGCCGGCTTGTTCCTGTGGCAAGCAAATGCATCCTCATAACTTCCAAAATTAAAAGTAAAATATAAAGAAGCATATTTGATATCTCTCATCAATAGAACATTATTTAGTAACACAACTACAGAGAAAAGTCAGGTTATTTAACTTGGAACTAGCTTAAATTTAGGACTGTAACATAGAAAGCTGTGGAATTAAATTTTGTCTGAAAAAGATATCTTTTGTTAGCATTGATAGGCAGGCATGTTTCAAAAATATAGGCTCTGAGTAGCTCCGGTAGAAATCTGAAACACAGCAAAACAGGTCAGTGGCTGGAAGGCGGGACTAGAAGTCCTGTCTGAGTGACTGTGGAAGAACCAATTGGTAGCCCCCAAAAGTGTGGGAGGTGGGACCAGGAAGCCGCTCTTCTGGCTAGGCACCCCATGGTTACCATGGTGATGCAAGCAACATGGAGTCCGCTGCTCATTTTGGAGGCAAAAGTTCCCCAAGGTTTCTTAGCCGATTGCATTTTGTTTGATTTTGTTTGCATTTTTCCCCGCCTGGCCAAGATCTTACTGCGGTAGCAGTTTGTTCTGTCTCTGGACCGCCCCGTACATTTTGGCTTCCGGGGCCCGGGGTGGGCCCCTGTTCCCGTTTCCCGGCTGCAGTGGGCGTCCCTGAGCATCAAACTTGGAATTACGCTCGCTGCTGTAGCTATCTGAGCATAGACCCCAGGACCATAATTAATTTGCTGATTTATGATAGCATATTGTCCTGAGCCTGTTAAAATTTCAAGGTTACACTGTGGGAAGCCGGCGTCCTGATTGACTCAGGCTAGCTCACGACACCTCTCTTGATTTTCATTTTTCCACAACAACAACAACAACAACAACAAAAAAAATCCCTCCGGACAATATAGCCCTGCAAAGTTGTTGCCAGTCACTAGGTGTCAGCTGATTGGCAGAGAAAAACTCGAAGAGAGTCAATGTAAAGGGGGCATGGGGTCTGTAATTAGTAATTGCCTCCTTTAGTTGTTTAATGTCCTTAAAGGCTAAAGAAACATACACTTTGGCCGGCTGTCCATCGGCATCCAGGTTTTCAATTACTGGAAAAGTTTGGGATATCTTAGGCTGCCACTGAACACCCCCCCTGCCTTTTGGGGTTGTCCTCGTTCCAATCGGGGTTATAAGGAGGGAGCGCAACAGGGATCGGGGCCGTAGATGCTTTAAATCTTGACTTCTTCATTTGACCCTCCAGTTCCTCTATCTCCTTTTCCAGTTTCTCCTCCTGCCAGCTGTTACCATGGAGCCCAGTTAGTAACTCCCTTATCTTAGAAATGTACTCAGCACTGTGAAGCCCAGCTCAAGGCCAGAGGCCTTGTTACATATTTGTGTGAAAAACTAGTAAGGGAGTGTCTAGCGCCTGGAGTGCTGATCTTTTCAGACAGTAGCCAAATAAAACAGGACACAGCAACAAAAGAAACACAGAAAACAAAAGTGAAAGTACACAGTGCAGCTGCAATAAAATATGAGGCTCTCTCTTTCTTAGTAGAGGAGCTGATTCCGCTTTGGTTGCGGGTCCCACTAACCGGGACTATCAGGTCCCGCCCACCGGGACTATCGGGTCCCACTCACCGGGACTGTGGGGTCCCACTTACCGGGACTGTTCAGTGCACCACCTCTGACGACTTGCAAGTTTTGATTTTCCCGGGTCTCGGCACCACTTGTCGCGACCCCCTTGCCCGCAAGGAAGACGCAACACCGGGAATCTTCTTACAGCTGTTTATTCAGGCTCTGCAGAGTTCTTCCTCCCCCGGAAGCCCCTCCCAGCCTAAATAAAGTATCCGAACACCCAATGTGAAGCTGCCACGTGGAGCTTTCTCATAGGGTGTCAAAGAACCAAGTGCCAACTCTCCCAAAGAAGGAGTTGTTTGTCACAGACCACAACGAGGCCGGCGCCATCTTGTAATGGCGACCGGTCTGAAGAAACGGCTTACCACAGTGAAGCATAGGAATAGTCACACTAAAATGGGGCAAGTAAAGAATAGAAAGAGTCACACATTAAGTTAGGTCAGATTTGGCCATCAAATGAATTATAAAATTATTTTATTGTTTTTACAACTCTCATATATTGCAGCTAAAGTCACATAGGCATTAACTAATACTAATAATTATTCACTGTGTGTTGAGGGATAAAATAAGAATATTATATTATATTTTAGTGGTGCTCATAAGTACCACACAGGAAAACCAATAGACATATTTTCAAAGTTTTACTTAGAATCAGACTGTTTAAACACTTCCATACACATTAAATAGAGAAGATGAGAAGTTTGAGGTAGGTAGCAATAACTGCCGTTCTGGATTCTCTGTTATTTTTAGTATTTCAAGTAAGTCCTTGGTACTATTGAAATATTTATCTTCTTTAAATTCTGAACTATAATTCTTTTACCCAAAATATTTCAACTTTTCTCCCATAGTTTGTATGATGCATAGAAACTTCTCAGCAGAGCATTAAGCTTTGACATTTGGAATCTCTGTCAAGTCTCACACTTTATATTGAATATAGTTTATGGTAAAATACAAAAATGCCAAATACCTAATTTTTCTGCAAGAGTTTGCTCTTTTTATCATTCTGATTTTACATATATAGTGTATAGATGCAAAGAAAGTGAATTTTGAAATATCAACAGAAGATATTGTAATAACACAAATATAAACTACAGTAATAGTTTATATACAGTAATAGTTTATATATGACATTGCAAAGGAAAAAATACATCTCAGAGACTGCCTTGTAGTTCATTGTGAGATGTGAGGGTAAAAAAAATAGTACTGTCTCAAATATCCAAACCTAAATAATTGGAAATAACAAAGAAAAACAGTTTCAGTTCCAATAACATAATAGGTTTATTATGGCAGAGCTGTATATAAACATAGCCTCATTTCCAGTAACTGTCCAGAGTAAACTTAGTGGTTGAGTCATGAAGCAATACTTGAAGTTTCCAGAATATGCTATATATGATACATTTAAATTTATAAAATGCCTCAAAATATTGCTGAAAGGCCAATATTTTTGTTTGTTTGTTTGTGTTATGACTTAGGCATACTTATATTCTATAAAGTTTATTAAATGCCCACCATATCCTGAATATTTTACTACATATTGCTGATGCAATATAAAGTGATAACAAAGTCATGTTTCAATTAATTACACCAAAATTGTAGAATTGTTAAGTGGAAGCAAATAGTATGATAAAACAACCTAGGGCATACTGAATTGTAATATGGAAACTAAGTTCCTTAAAATTGAGATGATTAAGAAAAGATGTGAAGGACAAATTTCAGTTAACAGGCTCATGTAGGAAAGAGAGAGAAATGGTAGGTTACTTCTAGCTAGAAATAAAAGTATATCAAAAGGTTCCAAAGGAATAAAGAGAAAAACCACCTTGGCCTACTAAAAAAAGGCCAATAGGGTTGAAGAACACAGAACAAAAGGTCAAGAGGAACTGGTGAGACACATGGAATGGCCAAGGCAAAACTCTTCAGGCTAACTGAAGAATTTTGTTCTTTATCAAAAAATGCAATTAGAAATACTTGAAATAAATTAATATAATACACTGTATTAGTGGAATTCAAACAAAAGCCACATGATCATCTCAATAGAATGGTAAAAGCATTTGACAATACAACACTCTTTATGATAAAATTTATCAACAAGCAAAATAAAAGAAATTTTGTCAACCAGGTCAATAACTGAATTCTATCAGTTTTTACTTAATAATATACATTCTCTAACAGAACCTCAAAACCATTACATCAGATAAAAGGGTATCAACAACAGCAACAATAAAAACAAATCCCCACAGCTACGCTCATCCTCATGTGTAACAGTGAAAGACAGTGTTTCTATACTAAAATCAGGATTTAATCAAGCATGACCACTACCATCTCATTCAATTTTACTCTGGAGGTCAGAGACAAGCAGTGAAATAAAGATAACTTTGTGTGTATATAAAGAAATTTTTAAAAATCCTCTCTATATTGGCAGACAATAAGATTTTGTTAATAGAAAATTCTGCAGAATTTGCAGGCCAGCATTGTCTCAGGGTACAAGAACAATATTTTTTAAATTATGTTTTTATATATTACAATAAACAAAATCCCATTGAAGTTATTTCAGTTAAAATAACATCAAAATAGTGAATTATTTATAAATAAATGTACCAGAAGTAA